>NW_027138214.1:1297655-1327196 GCF_035084215.1 Heptranchias perlo | reverse complement strand
TAAGAAAGAGATGGCAGACTGGGAGGGAGAGAGAGCTGAGAGGACAGATTGGGGGGGAGAGAGAGGGAGGGCTGATTGGGGGAAAGAGAGAGAGTGCAGACTGGAGGGTAGTGAGAGAGAGAGAGGGGGCAGACTGGGCAGGAGAGAGAGAGAGGGCAGACTGTGGGGGAGAGTGAGAGAGTGTGAGAGAGAGAGAGTGCAGACTAGGGGAGGAGAGAGAGAGGGCAGACCTTGGGGGGAGAGAGGGAGAGGGCAGTCTGGGGGTGGGGGTGAACGAGAGAGAGGGCAAACTGGAGTAGAGAAAGAGAGAGAGAAAGAGGGCAGACTCAGGGGTGAGAGAGAGAGATGGCAGATTGGGGGGAAAGAGAAAGGGCAGACGGGGCAAGAGAGAGAGACGGCAGACTAGGGGGAGAGATAGAGAGGGCAGACTGGTGTTGGGAGAGACAGAGGGCAGACTGTGGGGGACAGAGAGAGAGAGAGAGAGGGCAGACTGGGGTGGAGGAAAAGAGAGGACAGACTGGGGCGGAGAGAGAGAGAGGGCAGGCTGTGGGGGAGAGAGAAAGGGAGAGGGCAGACTGGGAGGGAGAGAGAGGGAGAGAGGGCACACTGGGAGGAGAGAGAGAGGGAGAGAGGGCAGACTGGGAGGAGAGAGAGAGGGAGAGTGCAGACTTGGGGGGAGAGAGAGTGAGAGGGCAGACTATGGGGGAGAGAGAGTGAGAGAGAGTACAGACTTGGAGGACATGATGTGGAGATGCCGGTGATGGACTGGGGTTGACAATTGTAAACAATTTTACAACACCAAGTTATAGTCCAGCAATTTTATTTTAAATTCACAAGCTTTCGGAGATTTTCTCCTTCCTCAGGCAAATGTTTCTTACAATTGTCTATCCCCAGTCTGCCATCTCTCTCTCCCTCTTTCCCTCTCTCCCGCCAGTCTGCCCTCTCACACACTCCCCCCTCCAGTCTGCAATCTCTCTCACCCTTACTCCCCCCCCCCCCCCGCCAGTCTGCTCTCTCTCTCTCCGCCCCCCCTCAGTCTGTCCTCTAGCTCTCTCTCCCCCAGTCTGCCTTCTCTCTCTCCTCCAAGTCTAACAATTTTACAACACCAAGTTATAGTCCAGCAATTTTATTTTAAATTCACAAGCTTTCGGAGATTTTCTCCTTCCTCAGGCAAATGTTTTCTCCTTCCTCAGGCAAAACATTTGCCTGAGGAAGGAGAAAATCTCCGAAAGCTTGTGAATTTAAAATAAAATTGCTGGACTATAACTTGGTGTTGTAAAATTGTTTACAATTGTCAACCCCAGTCCATCACCGGCATCTCCACATCAAGACTGGGGATAGAGAGAGAGGGCAGACGGTGGATGAGAGAGACAGAGAGAGAGAGAGGGCAGACTGTGGGGGTGAGAGAGTGAGATAGAGGGCAGACTGTGGGGGGAGAGAGAGTGAGATAGAGGGCAGACTGTGGGGGAGAGAGAGTGAGATAGAGGGCAGACTGTGGGGGAGAGAGAGTGAGATAGAGGGCAGACTATGGGGGAGAGAGAGTGAGATAGAGGGCAGACTGTGGGGGAGAGAGAGTGAGATAGAGGGCAGACTGTGGGGGAGAGAGAGTGAGATAGAGGGCAGACTGTGGGGGACAGAGAGTGAGATAGAGGGCAGACTGTGGGGGAGAGAGAGGGAGATAGAGGGCAGACTGTGGGGGAGAGAGAGTGAGATAGAGGGCAGACTGTGGGGGAGAGAGAGTGAGATAGAGGGCAGACTATGGGGGAGAGAGAGGGAGATAGAGGGCAGACTGTGGGGGAGAGAGAGTGAGATAGAGGGCAGACTGTGGGGGAGAGAGAGTGAGAGAGAGGGCAGACTGTGGGGGAGAGAGAGTGAGATAGAGGGCAGACTGTGGGTGAGAGAGAGTGAGATAGAGGGCAGACTGTGGGGGAGAGAGAGTGAGATAGAGGGCAGACTGTGGGGGAGAGAGAGTGAGATAGAGGGCAGACTGTGGGGGAGAGAGAGTGAGATAGAGGGCAGACTGTGGGGGAGAGAGAGTGAGATAGAGGGCAGACTGTGGGGGAGAGAGAGTGAGATAGAGGGCAGACTGTGGGGGAGAGAGAGTGAGATAGAGGGCAGACTGTGGGGGAGAGAGAGTGAGATAGAGGGCAGACTGTGGGGGAGAGAGAGTGAGATAGAGGGCAGACTGTGGGTGAGAGAGAGGGAGATAGAGGGCAGACTGTGGGGGAGAGAGAGTGAGATAGAGGGCAGACTGTGGGGGAGAGAGAGTGAGATAGAGGGCAGACTTTGGGGGAGAGAGAGTGAGATAGAGGGCAGACTGTGGGGGACAGAGAGTGAGATAGAGGGCAGACTGTGGGGGAGAGAGAGTGAGATAGAGGGCAGACTGTGGGGGAGAGAGAGTGAGATAGAGGGCAGACTGTGGGGGAGAGAGAGTGAGATAGAGGGCAGACTGTGGGGGAGAGAGAGTGAGATAGAGGGCAGACTGTGGGGGAGAGAGAGTGAGATAGAGGGCAGACTGTGGGGGAGAGAGAGTGAGATAGAGGGCAGACTGTGGGGGAGAGAGAGGGAGATAGAAGGCAGACTGTGGGGGAGAGAGAGTGAGATAGAGGGCAGACTGTGGGGGAGAGAGAGTGAGAGAGGGCAGACTGTGGGGGAGAGAGAGAGAGATAGAGGGCAGACTGTGGGGGACAGAGAGAGAGAGAGGGCAGACTGTGGGGGAGAGAGAGTGAGAGAGAGGGCAGACTGTGGGGGAGAGAGAGAGAGATAGAGGGCAGACGGTGGGTGAGAGAGTGAGATAGAGGGCAGACTGTGGGGGAGAGAGAGTGAGATTGAGGACAGACTGTGGGGGTGAGAGAGAGTGAGATAGAGGGCAGACTGTGGGGGAGAGAGAGTGAGATAGAGGGCAGACTGTGGGGGAGAGAGGGAGATAGAGGGCAGACTGTGGGGTGAGAGAGAGAGTGAGATAGAGGGCAGACTGTGGGGGAGAGAGAGAGGGAGATAGAGGGCAGACTGTGGGGGAGAGAGAGAGTGAGATAGAGGGCAGACTGTGGGGGAGAGAGAGTGAGATAGAGGGCAGACTGTGGGGGAGAGAGGGAGATAGAGGGCAGACTGTGGGGTGAGAGAGAGAGTGAGATAGAGGGCAGACTGTGGGGGAGAGAGAGGGAGATAGAGGGCAGACTGTGGGGGAGAGAGAGGGAGATAGAGGGCAGACTGTGGGGGAGAGAGAGTGAGATAGAGGGCAGACTGTGGGTGAGAGAGAGTGAGATAGAGGGCAGACTGTGGGGGAGAGAGAGGGAGATAGAGGGCAGACTGTGGGGGAGAGAGAGGGAGATAGAGGGCAGACTGTGGGGGAGAGAGAGTGAGATAGAGGGCAGACTGTGGGTGAGAGAGAGTGAGATAGAGGGCAGACTGTGGGGGAGAGAGAGTGAGATAGAGGGCAGACTGTGGGTGAGAGAGTGAGATAGAGGGCAGACTGTGGGGGTGAGAGAGGGAGATAGAGGGCAGACTGTGGGGGTGAGAGAGGGAGATAGAGGGCAGACTGTGGGGGAGAGAGAGGGAGATAGAGGGCAGACTGTGGGGGAGAGAGAGTGAGATAGAGGGCAGACTGTGGGGGAGAGAGAGTGAGATAGAGGGCAGACTGTGGGGGAGAGAGGGAGATAGAGGGCAGACTGTGGGGTGAGAGAGAGAGTGAGATAGAGGGCAGACTGTGGGGGAGAGAGAGGGAGATAGAGGGCAGACTGTGGGGGAGAGAGAGGGAGATAGAGGGCAGACTGTGGGGGAGAGAGAGTGAGATAGAGGGCAGACTGTGGGTGAGAGAGAGTGAGATAGAGGGCAGACTGTGGGGGAGAGAGAGGGAGATAGAGGGCAGACTGTGGGGGAGAGAGAGTGAGATAGAGGGCAGACTGTGGGTGAGAGAGTGAGATAGAGGGCAGACTGTGGGGGTGAGAGAGGGAGATAGAGGGCAGACTGTGGGGGTGAGAGAGGTTGATAGAGGGCAGACTGTGGGGGAGAGAGAGGGAGATAGAGGGCAGACTGTGGGGGAGAGAGAGTGAGATAGAGGGCAGACTGTGGGGGAGAGAGAGAGAGATAGAGGGCAGACTGTGGGAGAGAGAGAGGGAGATAGAGGGCAGGCTGTGGGGGAGAGAGAGAGAGATAGAGGGCAGACTGTGGGGGAGAGAGAGGGAGATAGAGGGCAGACTGTGGGGGAGAGAGAGGGAGATAGAGGGCAGACTGTGGGGGAGAGAGAGGGAGATAGAGGGCAGACTGTGGGGGAGAGAGAGGGAGATAGAGGGCAGACTGTGGGGGTGAGAGAGGGAGATAGAGGGCAGACTGTGGGGGTGAGAGAGGGAGATAGAGGGCAGACTGTGGGGGAGAGAGAGGGAGATAGAGGGCAGACTGTGGGGGAGAGAGAGAGTGAGATAGAGGGCAGACTGTGGGGGACAGAGAGTGAGATAGAGGGCAGACTGTGGGGGAGAGAGAGAGAGATAGAGGGCAGACTGTGGGGGAGAGAGAGGGAGATAGAGGGCAGACTGTGGGGGAGAGAGAGTGAGATAGAGGGCAGACTGTGGGGGAGAGAGAGGGAGATAGAGGGCAGACTGTGGGGGAGAGAGAGGGAGATAGAGGGCAGACTGTGGGGGAGAGAGAGTGAGATAGAGGGCAGACTGTGGGGGAGAGAGAGGGAGATAGAGGGCAGACTGTGGGGGAGAGAGAGAGAGA
The DNA here is from genome assembly GCF_035084215.1 of Heptranchias perlo. NCBI lineage: Eukaryota > Metazoa > Chordata > Chondrichthyes > Hexanchiformes > Hexanchidae > Heptranchias > Heptranchias perlo. Next base: position 1,322,480 of record NW_027138214.1, on the reverse strand, counting down.
TAGAGGGCAGAATGTGGGGGAGAGAGAGGGAGATAGAGGGCAGACTGTGGGGGAGAGAGAGAGAGAGATAGAGGGCAGACTGTGGGGGAGAGAGAGGGAGATGGAGGGCAGTCTGTGGGGGAGAGAGAGGGAGATAGAGGGCAGACTGTGGGGGTGAGAGTGAGATAGAGGGCAGACTGTGGGGGAGAGAGAGTGAGATAGAGGGCAGACTGTGGGGGAGAGAGAGGGAGATAGAGGGCAGACTGTGGGTGAGAGAGAGGGAGATAGAGGGCAGACTGTGGGTGAGAGAGAGTGAGATAGAGGGCAGACTGTGGGGGAGAGAGAGTGAGATAGAGGGCAGACTGTGGGGGAGAGAGAGGGAGATAGAGGGCAGACTGTGGGTGAGAGAGAGTGAGATAGAGGGCAGACTGTGGGGGAGAGAGAGTGAGATAGAGGGCAGACTGTGGGGGAGAGAGAGTTGAGATAGAGGGCAGACTGTGGGGGAGAGAGAGTGAGATAGAGGGCAGACTGTGGGGGAGAGAGAGTGAGATAGAGGGCAGACTGTGGGGGAGAGAGAGTGAGATAGAGGGCAGACTGTGGGGGACAGAGAGTGAGATAGAGGGCAGACTGTGGGGGACAGAGAGTGAGATAGAGGGCAGACTGTGGGGGACAGAGAGTGAGATAGAGGGCAGACTGTGGGGGACAGAGAGTGAGATAGAGGGCAGACTGTGGGGGAGAGAGAGTGAGATAGAGGGCAGACTGTGGGGGAGAGAGAGAGAGATAGAGGGCAGACTGTGGGGGAGAGAGAGGGAGATAGAGGGCAGACTGTGGGGGAGAGAGAGTGAGATAGAGGGCAGACTGTGGGGGACAGAGAGTGAGATAGAGGGCAGACTGTGGGGGAGAGAGAGGGAGATAGAGGGCAGACTGTGGGGGAGAGGGTGAGATAGAGGGCAGACTGTGGGGGACAGAGAGTGAGATAGAGGGCAGACTGTGGGGGAGAGAGAGTGAGATAGAGGGCAGACTGTGGGGGAGAGAGAGTGAGATAGAGGGCAGACTGTGGGGGAGAGAGAGTGAGATAGAGGGCAGACTGTGGGGGAGAGAGAGTGAGATAGAGGGCAGACTGTGGGGGAGAGAGAGTGAGATAGAGGGCAGACTGTGGGGGTGAGAGAGGGAGATAGAGGGCAGACTGTGGGGGAGAGAGAGTGAGATAGAGGGCAGACTGTGGGGGACAGAGAGTGAGATAGAGGGCAGACTGTGGGGGAGAGAGAGTGAGATAGAGGGCAGACTGTGGGGGAGAGAGAGAGATAGAGGGCAGACTGTGGGTGAGAGAGAGTGAGATAGAGGGCAGACTGTGGGGGAGAGAGAGAGAGATAGAGGGCAGACTGTGGGGGACAGAGAGTGAGATAGAGGGCAGACTGTGGGGGAGAGAGAGTGAGATAGAGGGCAGACTGTGGGGGAGAGAGAGAGAGATAGAGGGCAGACTGTGGGGGAGAGAGAGTGAGATAGAGGGCAGACTGTGGGGGTGAGAGAGGGAGATAGAGGGCAGACTGTGGGGGAGAGAGAGTGAGATAGAGGGCAGACTGTGGGGGACAGAGAGTGAGATAGAGGGCAGACTGTGGGGGAGAGAGAGTGAGATAGAGGGCAGACTGTGGGGGAGAGAGAGAGATAGAGGGCAGACTGTGGGTGAGAGAGAGTGAGATAGAGGGCAGACTGTGGGGGAGAGAGAGAGAGATAGAGGGCAGACTGTGGGGGACAGAGAGTGAGATAGAGGGCAGACTGTGGGGGAGAGAGAGTGAGATAGAGGGCAGACTGTGGGGGAGAGAGAGAGAGATAGAGGGCAGACTGTGGGGGAGAGAGAGTGAGATAGAGGGCAGACTGTGGGGGAGAGAGAGTGAGATAGAGGGCAGACTGTGGGGGAGAGAGAGTGAGATAGAGGGCAGACTGTGGGGGAGAGAGAGGGAGATAGAGGGCAGACTGTGGGGGACAGAGAGAGAGAGATCGAGGGCAGATTGTGGGGGAGAGAGTGAGATAGAGGGCAGACTGTGGGGGACAGAGAGTGAGATAGAGGACAGACTGTGGGGGACAGAGAGTGAGATAGAGGGCAGACTATGGGGGACAGAGAGTGAGATAGAGGGCAGACTGTGGGGGAGAGAGAGTGAGATAGAGGGCAGACTGTGGGGGAGAGAGAGTGAGATAGAGGGCAGACTGTGGGTGAGAGAGAGTGAGATCGAGGGCAGACTGTGGGGGACAGAGAGTGAGATAGAGGGCAGACTGTGGGGGAGAGAGAGGGAGATAGAGGGCAGACTGTGGGGGAGAGAGAGTGAGATCGAGGGCAGACTGTGGGGGACAGAGAGTGAGATAGAGGGCAGACTGTGGGTGAGAGAGAGTGAGATAGAGGGCAGACTGTGGGTGAGAGAGAGTGAGATAGAGGGCAGACTGTGGGGGAGAGAGAGTGAGATAGAGGGCAGACTGTGGGTGAGAGAGAGGGAGATAGAGGGCAGACTGTGGGGGAGAGAGAGGGAGATAGAGGGCAGACTGTGGGTGAGAGAGAGTGAGATAGAGGGCAGACTGTGGGTGAGAGAGAGTGAGATAGAGGGCAGACTGTGGGGGAGAGAGAGTGAGATAGAGGGCAGACTGTGGGGGAGAGAGAGTGAGATAGAGGGCAGACTGTGGGGGAGAGAGAGGGAGATAGAGGGCAGACTGTGGGGGAGAGAGAGTGAGATAGAGGGCAGACTGTGGTGGTGAGAGAGGGAGATAGAGGGCAGACTGTGGGGGAGAGAGGGTGAGATAGAGGGCAGACTGTGGGGGACAGAGAGTGAGATAGAGGGCAGACTGTGGGTGAGAGAGAGAGTGAGATAGAGGGCAGACTGTGGGGGACAGAGAGTGAGATAGAGGGCAGACTGTGGGGGAGAGAGAGTGAGATAGAGGGCAGACTGTGGGGGAGAGAGAGTGAGATAGAGGGCAGACTGTGGGTGAGAGAGAGAGTGAGATAGAGGGCAGACTGTGGGGGAGAGAGAGTGAGATAGAGGGCAGACTGTGGGGGAGAGAGAGAGAGATAGAGGGCAGACTGTGGGGGAGAGAGAGAGAGATAGAGGGCAGACTGTGGGGGAGAGAGAGAGTGAGATAGAGGGCAGACTGTAGGGGAGAGAGAGAGAGATAGAGGGCAGACTGTGGGGGAGAGAGAGAGAGATAGAGGGCAGACTGTGGGGGAGAGAGAGAGTGAGATAGAGGGCAGACTGTGGGGGAGAGAGAGTGAGATCGAGGGCAGACTGTGGGGGACAGAGAGTGAGATAGAGGGCAGACTGTGGGGGACAGAGAGTGAGATAGAGGGCAGACTATGGGGGACAGAGAGTGAGATAGAGGGCAGACTGTGGGGGAGAGAGAGTGAGATAGAGGGCAGACTGTGGGTGAGAGAGAGTGAGATCGAGGGCAGACTGTGGGGGACAGAGAGTGAGATAGAGGGCAGACTGTGGGGGACAGAGAGTGAGATAGAGGGCAGACTGTGGGTGAGAGAGAGGGAGATAGAGGGCAGACTGTGGGGGAGAGAGAGTGAGATAGAGGGCAGACTGTGGGTGAGAGAGAGAGATAGAGGGCAGACTGTGGGGGACAGAGAGTGAGATAGAGGGCAGACTGTGGGTGAGAGAGAGGGAGATAGAGGGCAGACTGTGGGTGAGAGAGAGAGAGATAGAGGGCAGACTGTGGGGGGGAGAGAGTGAGATAGAGGGCAGACTGTGGGGGTGAGAGAGTGAGATAGAGGGCAGACTGTGGGGGAGAGAGAGTGAGATAGAGGGCAGACTGTGGGGGAGAGAGAGTGAGATAGAGGGCAGACTGTGGGGGAGAGAGAGTGAGATAGAGGGCAGACTGTGGGGGACAGAGAGTGAGATAGAGGGCAGACTGTGGGTGAGAGAGAGGGAGATAGAGGGCAGACTGTGGGTGAGAGAGAGAGAGATAGAGGGCAGACTGTGGGGGAGAGAGAGTGAGATAGAGGGCAGACTGTGGGGGAGAGAGAGTGAGATAGAGGGCAGACTGTGGGGGACAGAGAGTGAGATAGAGGGCAGACTGTGGGGGAGAGAGAGTGAGATAGAGGGCAGACTGTGGGGGTGAGAGAGTGAGATAGAGGGCAGACTGTGGGGGAGAGAGAGTGAGATAGAGGGCAGACTGTGGGGGAGAGAGAGTGAGATAGAGGGCAGACTGTGGGGGGGAGAGAGAGAGATAGAGGGCAGACTGTGGGGGAGAGAGAGTGAGATAGAGGGCAGACTGTGGGGGAGAGAGAGTGAGATAGAGGGCAGACTGTGGGGGAGAGAGAGTGAGATAGAGGGCAGACTGTGGGGGAGAGAGAGGGAGATAGAGGGCAGACTGTGGGGGAGAGAGAGTGAGATAGAGGGCAGACTGTGGGGGAGAGAGAGTGAGATAGAGGGCAGACTGTGGGGGAGAGAGAGTGAGATAGAGGGCAGACTGTGGGGGAGAGAGAGTGAGATAGAGGGCAGACTGTGGGGGAGAGAGAGTGAGATAGAGGGCAGACTGTGGGGGAGAGAGAGTGAGATAGAGGGCAGACTGTGGGGGAGAGAGAGGGAGATAGAGGGCAGACTGTGGGGGAGAGAGAGTGAGATAGAGGGCAGACTGTGGGTGAGAGAGAGTGAGATAGAGGGCAGACTGTGGGTGAGAGAGAGTGAGATAGAGGGCAGACTGTGGGGGAGAGAGAGTGAGATAGAGGGCAGACTGTGGGGGAGAGAGAGTGAGATAGAGGGCAGACTGTGGGGGAGAGAGAGGGAGATAGAGGGCAGACTGTGGGGGAGAGAGAGTGAGATAGAGGGCAGACTGTGGTGGTGAGAGAGGGAGATAGAGGGCAGACTGTGGGGGAGAGAGGGTGAGATAGAGGGCAGACTGTGGGGGACAGAGAGTGAGATAGAGGGCAGACTGTGGGTGAGAGAGAGAGTGAGATAGAGGGCAGACTGTGGGGGACAGAGAGTGAGATAGAGGGCAGACTGTGGGGGAGAGAGAGTGAGATAGAGGGCAGACTGTGGGGGAGAGAGAGTGAGATAGAGGGCAGACTGTGGGTGAGAGAGAGAGTGAGATAGAGGGCAGACTGTGGGGGAGAGAGAGTGAGATAGAGGGCAGACTGTGGGGGAGAGAGAGAGAGATAGAGGGCAGACTGTGGGGGAGAGAGAGAGAGATAGAGGGCAGACTGTGGGGGAGAGAGAGAGTGAGATAGAGGGCAGACTGTAGGGGAGAGAGAGAGAGATAGAGGGCAGACTGTGGGGGAGAGAGAGAGAGATAGAGGGCAGACTGTGGGGGAGAGAGAGAGTGAGATAGAGGGCAGACTGTGGGGGAGAGAGAGTGAGATCGAGGGCAGACTGTGGGGGACAGAGAGTGAGATAGAGGGCAGACTGTGGGGGACAGAGAGTGAGATAGAGGGCAGACTATGGGGGACAGAGAGTGAGATAGAGGGCAGACTGTGGGGGAGAGAGAGTGAGATAGAGGGCAGACTGTGGGTGAGAGAGAGTGAGATCGAGGGCAGACTGTGGGGGACAGAGAGTGAGATAGAGGGCAGACTGTGGGGGACAGAGAGTGAGATAGAGGGCAGACTGTGGGTGAGAGAGAGGGAGATAGAGGGCAGACTGTGGGGGAGAGAGAGTGAGATAGAGGGCAGACTGTGGGTGAGAGAGAGAGATAGAGGGCAGACTGTGGGGGACAGAGAGTGAGATAGAGGGCAGACTGTGGGTGAGAGAGAGGGAGATAGAGGGCAGACTGTGGGTGAGAGAGAGAGAGATAGAGGGCAGACTGTGGGGGGGAGAGAGTGAGATAGAGGGCAGACTGTGGGGGTGAGAGAGTGAGATAGAGGGCAGACTGTGGGGGAGAGAGAGTGAGATAGAGGGCAGACTGTGGGGGAGAGAGAGTGAGATAGAGGGCAGACTGTGGGGGAGAGAGAGTGAGATAGAGGGCAGACTGTGGGGGACAGAGAGTGAGATAGAGGGCAGACTGTGGGTGAGAGAGAGGGAGATAGAGGGCAGACTGTGGGTGAGAGAGAGAGAGATAGAGGGCAGACTGTGGGGGAGAGAGAGTGAGATAGAGGGCAGACTGTGGGGGAGAGAGAGTGAGATAGAGGGCAGACTGTGGGGGACAGAGAGTGAGATAGAGGGCAGACTGTGGGGGAGAGAGAGTGAGATAGAGGGCAGACTGTGGGGGTGAGAGAGTGAGATAGAGGGCAGACTGTGGGGGAGAGAGAGTGAGATAGAGGGCAGACTGTGGGGGAGAGAGAGTGAGATAGAGGGCAGACTGTGGGGGGGAGAGAGAGAGATAGAGGGCAGACTGTGGGGGAGAGAGAGTGAGATAGAGGGCAGACTGTGGGGGAGAGAGAGTGAGATAGAGGGCAGACTGTGGGGGAGAGAGAGTGAGATAGAGGGCAGACTGTGGGGGAGAGAGAGGGAGATAGAGGGCAGACTGTGGGGGAGAGAGAGTGAGATAGAGGGCAGACTGTGGGGGAGAGAGAGTGAGATAGAGGGCAGACTGTGGGGGAGAGAGAGTGAGATAGAGGGCAGACTGTGGGGGAGAGAGAGTGAGATAGAGGGCAGACTGTGGGGGAGAGAGAGTGAGATAGAGGGCAGACTGTGGGGGAGAGAGAGTGAGATAGAGGGCAGACTGTGGGGGAGAGAGAGGGAGATAGAGGGCAGACTGTGGGGGAGAGAGAGTGAGATAGAGGGCAGACTGTGGGTGAGAGAGAGTGAGATAGAGGGCAGACTGTGGGGGAGAGAGAGAGATAGAGGGCAGACTGTGGGGGAGAGAGAGAGTGAGAGAGAGGGCAGACTGTGGGGGAGAGAGAGTGAGATAGAGGGCAGACTGTGGGGGTGAGAGAGAGTGAGAGAGAGGGCAGACTGTGGGGGAGAGAGAGTGAGATAGAGGGCAGACTGTGGGGGTGAGAGAGGGAGATAGAGGGCAGACTGTGGGTGAGAGAGAGGGAGATAGAGGGCAGACTGTGGGAGAGAGAGAGAGAGGGCAGACTGTGGGGGAGAGAGAGAGAGAGAGGGCAGACTTGGGGGAGAGAGAATGAGAGGGCAGACTGTGGGTGGAGGGAGAGAGAGAGGGCAGACTGTGGGGTAGAAAGAGAGAGAGAGGGCAGACTGGAGGAATGAGAGAGAGAGAGAAAGAGAGAGGGCAGATGGGGGTGAGAGATAGAGAGAGAGAGAGACGGGGGCAGGCTGTAGGGGGGAGAGATAGAGAGCGAGAGGGCACACTGAGAGGGAGAGAGGGCAGACTTGGGGGGAGAGAGAAAGAGAGAGAGAGGGCAGACTCAGAGAGAGGGCAGACTCAGGGAGAGGGAGAGAGAGAGAGTGAGCTGACGAAGGGTGTGGAGGGAAAGAGCTGACTAGGGGTGGAGAGAGAGAGAGAAAGATGGCAGACTGGCGGGGGAGAGAGAGGGCAGGCTGGGGGGTAGATAGAGAGAAAGAGAGGGCAGACTGGGGGATGAGAGAAAGAGAGAAGGCAGACTGGTGGATAGAGAGAGGGCAGACTGTGGGGGAGAGAGAGAGAGAGGGCAGACTGTGGGGGAGAGAGAGGGCAGACTGTGGGGGAGAGAGAGAGAGGGCAGACTGTGGGGGAGAGAGAGAGAGGGCAGACTGTGGGGGAGAGGGAGAGAGGGAGAGAGGGCAGACTCGGAGGGAGGGAGAGAGAGGGCAGATTGGGCGGGAGAGAGAGAGGGCAGACTGTGGGGGAGAGAGAGGGAGAAAGAGGGCATACTCGGAGGGAGAGAGAGAGAGGGCAGACTGTGGGGGAGAAAGAGAGAGAGGGCAAACTGGGGGATAGAAAGAGAGAGAGAGAGCAGACTCGGGGGGAGAGAGAGAGGGCAGACTCGGGGGGAGAGAGAGAGGGCAGTATGGGCGGGAGAGAGAGAGGGCAGGCTGTGGGGGAGCGAGAGAGAGGGCAGGCTGTGGGGGAGAAAGAGGGAGAGGGTAAACTGGGGGGGGTAGAAAGAGACCACTTGGGGGAAGTACTGAGGGGAGCAAGGGCACAGAATGTACTCTGGGTGGGAGATTTCAATGTCCATCACCAAGAGTGGCTCGGTAGCACCACTACTGACCGAGCTGGCCGAGTCCTGAAGGACATAGCTGCTAGACTGGGCCTGCGGCAGGTGGTGAGCGAACCAACACGAGGGAAAAACCTACTTGACCTCGTCCTCACCAATCCACCTGTCGCAGATGCATCTGTCCATGACAGTATTCGTGGAGACGAAGTGCCATCTTCGCACTGAGGACACCATCCAACGTGTTGTGTGGCACTACCACCGTGCTAAATGGGATAGATTCAGAACAGATCTAGCAGCTCAAAACTGGGCATCCATGAGGCGCTGTGGGCCATCAGCATCAGCAGAATTATATTCCAGCACAATCTGTAACCTCATGGCCCGGCATATTCCTCACTCTACCATTACCAACAAGCCAGGGGATCAACCCTGGTTCAATGAGGAGTGTAGAAGAGCATGCCAGGAGCAGCACCAGGCGTACCTAAAAATGAGGTGCCAACCTGGTGAAGCTACAACACAGGACTACATGCATGCTAAACAGCGGAAGCAACATGCTATAGACAGAGCTAAGCGATTCCACAACCAACGGATCAGATCAAAGCTCTGCAGTCCTGCCACATCCAGTCATGAATGGTGGTGGACAATTAAACAACTAACGGGAGAACATAAGAACATAAGAAATAGGAGCAGGAGCAGGCCAATCAGCCCCTCGAGCCTGCTCCACCATTCAATAAGATCATGGCTGATCTGGTCCTAACCTCAAATCAAAAATCATGTCCAATTTCCTGCCCGCTCCCCGTAACCCCTAATTCCCTTTACTTCTAGGAAACTGTCTATTTCTGTTTTAAATTTATCTAATGATGTAGCTTCCACAGCTTCCTGGGGCAGCAAATTCCACAGACCTACTACCCTCTGAGTGAAGAAGTTTCTCCTCATCTCAGTTTTGAAAGAGCAGCCCCTTATTCTAAGATTATGCCCCCTCGTTCTAGTTTCACCCATCCTTGGGAACATCCTTACCGCATCCACCCGATCAAGCCCCTTCATAATCTTATATGTTTCAATAAGATCGCCTCTCATTCTTCAAAACTCCAATGAGTAGAGTCCCAATCTACTCAACCTCTCCTCATATGTCCGCCCCCTCATCCCCGGGATTAACCGAGTGAACCTTCTTTGTACTGCCTCAAGAGCAAGTATGTCTTTTCTTAAGTATGGACACCAAAACTGTATGCAGTATTCCAGGTGCGGTCTCACCAATACCTTATATAACTGCAGCAATACCTCCCTGTTTTTATATTCTATCCCCCTAGCAATAAAAGCCAACATTCCGTTGGCTTTCTTGATCACCTGCTGCACCTGCATACTAACCTTTTGATTTTCTTGCACTAGGACCCCCAGATCCCTTTGTACTGCAGTACTTTCCAGTTTCTCGCCATTGAGATAATAACTTGCTCTCCGATTTTTCCTGCCAAAGTGCATAACCTCACATTTTCCAATATTGTATTGCATCTGCCAAATCTCCGCCCACTCACCCAGCCTGTCTATATCCCCTTGTAGGTTTTTTATGTCCTCCTCACTCTCTACTTTCCCTCCCATCTTTGTATCATCTGCAAACTTTGATATGTTACACTCGGTCCCCTCCTCCAAATCGTTAATATAGATTGTAAAGAGTTGGGGACCCAGCACCGACCCCTGCGGAACACCACTGGCTACTGGTTGCCAGTCCGAGAATGAACCATTTATCCCAACTCTCTGCTTCCTGTTAGATAACCAATCCTCCACCCATGCCAGAATATTACCCCCAATCCAGTGATTCTTTATCTTCAGCAATAATCTTTTATGTGGCACCTTGTCGAATGCCTTCTGGAAGTCTCAATACACTACGTCCACTGGTTCCCCTTTATCCACCCTGTACGTTATGTCCTCAAAGAACTCAAGCAAATTTGTCAGACATGACTTCCCCTTCGTAAAGCCATGCTGACTTTGTCCTATTAAATTATGTTTATCCAAATGTTCCGCTACTGTCTCCTTAATAATATTACCCACCACAGATGTTAGGCTAACTGGTCTATAATTTCCAGCCTTCTGCCTACTACCCTTTTTAAATAAGGGTGTTACATTAGCAGTTTTCCAATCTGCCGGGACCTTTGCCGAGTCCATAGAATTTTGGAAAATTATTACCAAAGCATCCACAATCCCTACTGCCACTTCCCTCAAGACCCTAGGATGTAAGCCATCAGGTCCAGGGGATTTATCCGCCTTGAGTCCCATTAATTTACTGAGTACCAATTCCTTCGTGATTTTAATCGTATTTAGCTCCTCCCCCCCAGAGCCCCCTGTTTGTCCACTGTTGGGATATTCTTAGTGTCCTCTACCGTAAAGACTGAAACAAAATATTTGTTCAGCATTTTTGCCATCTCCATGTTTCCCACCATTAATTTCCCGGTCTCATCCTCTAAGGGACCTACGTTTGCCTTAGCCACCCTTTTTCTTTTTATATAACTGTAGAAACTCTTGCTATCTGTTTTTATATTTTTTGCTAATTTATTTTCATAATCTATCTTCCCTTTCTTAATCAATCCTTTCGTTACTTTTTGCTGTCTTTTGAAGACTTCCCAATCTTCTATCCTTCCACTAAGTTTGGCTACCTTATATGTCCTTGTTTTTAGTCGGATACTATCCTTAATTTCTTTACTTAGCCACGGATGGCTGTCATTTCTTTTACACTCTTTTTTCCTCAGTGGAATATATATTTTTTGAAAGTTGTAGAATAACTCCTTAAATGAACACCACTGTTCATGTACCATCTTACCCTTTAAACTATTTTCCCAGTCCACTTTAATCAATTCCGCTCTCATACCATCATAGTCTCCTTTATTCAAGCTCGGTACGCTTGTTTGAGAACCAACCTTCTCACCCTCTAATTGGATATGGAATGTAACCATGTTATGGTCACTCATTCCAAGGGGATCCTTAACTAGGACATTATTAATTAATCCTGACTCATTACACAGGACCAGGTCCAAGGTTGCTTGCCCCCTTGTAGGATCAGTTACATACTGCTCAAGAAATCCATCCCTAATACACTCAATAAACTCTTCCTCAAGGCTGCCCTGCCCAATTTGATTTGTCCAGTTCATATGATAGTTAAAATCCCCCATAATTATAGCTGTTCCCTTATTACATGCCCCGACTATTTCCTGATTAATACTTCTTCCAGCAGAGTTGCAACTATTAGGAGGCCTATATACTACGAGTGTTTTTTTCCCCTTATTATTCCTTATCTCTACCCAAACTGTTTCATTATCCTGATCCTTTGTCCCAATATCTTTTCTCTGTATTACATCCTCAATGATGGTGGAGTCCAGCACGTGAGTGCAAAAGACAAGGCTGAAGCGTTTGCAACCATCTTCAGCCAGAAGTGACGAGTGGATGATCCATCTCGGCCTCCTCCCGATATCCCCACCATCACAGAAGCCAGTCTTCAGCCAATTCGATTCACTCCACGTGATATCAAGAAACGGCTGAGTGCACTGGATACAGCAAAGGCTATGGGCCCCGACAACATCCCAGCTGTAGTGCTGAAGACTTGTGCTCCAGAACTAGCTGCGCCTCTAGCCAAGCTGTTCCAGTACAGCTACAACACTGGCATCCACCCGACAATGTGGAAAATTGCCCAGGTATGTCCTGTCCACAAAAAGCAGGACAAATCCAATCCGGCCAATTACCGCCCCATCAGTCTACTCTCAATCATCAGCAAAGTGATGGAAGGTGTCGTCGACAGTGCTATCAAGCAGCACCTACTCACCAATAACCTGCTCACCGATGCTCAGTTTGGGTTCTGCCAGGACCACTCGGCTCCAGACCTCATTACAGCCTTGGTCCAAACATGGACAAAAGAGCTGAATTCCAGAGGTGAGGTGAGAGTGACTGCCCTTGACATCAAGGCAGCATTTGACTGAGTGTGGCACCAAGGAGCCCCAGTAAAATTGAAGTCAATGGGAATCAGGGGGAAAACTCTCCAGTGGCTGGAGTCATACCTAGCACAAAGGAAGATGGTAGTGGTTGTTGGAGGCCAATCATCTCAGCCCCAGGACATTGCTGCAGGAGTTCCTCAGGGCAGTGTCCTAGGCCCAACCATCTTCAGCTGCTTCATCAATGACCTTCCCTCCATCATAAGGTCAGAACTGGGGATGTTCGCTGATGACTGCACAGTGTTCAGTTCCATTCGCAACCCCTCAGATAATGAAGCAGTCCGAGCCCGCATGCAGCAAGACCTGGACAACATCCAGGCTTGGGCTCGTAAGTGGCAAGTAACATTCGTGCCAGACAAGTGCCAGGCAATGACCATCTCCAACAAGAGAGAGTCTAACCACCTCCCCTTGACATTCAACGGCATTACAATCCCCGAATCCCCGACCATCAACATCCTGGGGGTCACCATTGACCAGAAACTTAAGTGGACCAGCCATATAAATACTGTGGCTACAAGAGCAGGTCAGAGGCTGGGTATTCTGCGGTGAGTGACTCACTTCCTGACTCCCCAAAGCCCTTCCACCATCTGCAACGCACAAGTCAGGAGTGTGATGGAATACTAAGCTTATCTACGAAAGTATGTACTTGCCATGGAGGGAGTGCAACGAAGGTTCACCAGTCTGATTCCAGGGATGGTGGGATTGTCGTATGAGGAGAGATTGAGTACACTAGGCCTGTATTCTCTAGAGTTTAGAAGAATGAGAGGTGATCTCATTGTAACATACAAAATTCTTACAGGACTCGACAGGGTAGATGCAGGGAGGACGTTTCCCCTGTCTGGGGAGTCTAGAACTAGGGGTCAGAGTCTCAGAATAAGGGGTCGGCCATTTAGGACTGAGATGAGGAGAAATTTCTTCACTCAGAGGGTGGTGAATCTTTGGAATTCTCTACCCCAGAGGGCTGTGGAGGCTCAGTCATTGAGTACATTCAAAACAGAGATCGATAGATTTCTAGATATTAAAGGCATCAAGGGATATGAGGATAGTGCAGGAAAATGGCGGGAGGTAGAAGATCAGCCATGGTCTTGATGAATGATGGAGCAGGCTCGATGGGCCGGATGGCCTACTCCTGCTCCTATTTCTTATGTCCTTATGTACTCTCCACTTGCCTGGATAAGTGCAGCTCCAACAACACTCAAGGAGCTCGACACCATCCAGAACAAAGCAGCCCGCTTGATCGGCACCCCATCCACCACCCTAAACATTCACTCCCTTCACCACCGGCGCACCGTGGCTGCAGTGTGTACCATCCACAGGATGCACTGCAGCAACTCGCCAAGGCTTCTTCGACAGCACCTCCCAAACCCACAACCTCTACCACCTAGAAGGACAAGGGCAGCATGCACATGGGAACAACACCACCTGCACGTTCCCCTTCAAGTCACACACCATCCCGACTTGGAAATATATCGCCGTTCCTTCATCGTCGCTGGGTCAAAATCCTGGAACTCCCTCCCTAACAGCACTGAGGGAGAACCTTCACCACACGGACTGCAGCGGTTCAAGAAGGCGGCTCACCATCACCTTCTCAAGGGCAATTAGGGATGGGCAATAAATGCTGGCCTCGCCAGCGACGCCCACATCCCATGAACAAATAAAAAAAGTGTTTGGAACAGTTCACTGGATTTCTGAGAAAGGATGGAGCTGTTTACAGTCTGTTTGTTTGACAGCTGTATTTTGTGGGCAAACATTGATCTTGGGGATGAGGATATAAGAAACACCAATCGATAATTCCTTTTTTCTGGGATACCTTCAAAGAAATTTGGAACTAAAGTTTGCCTATGTTGCAACCAGGAATCAGTCAAGTTGAGGGCAGCTGTTACACAGCTCATGACAGTGTATTACCTCGTCAGGAGCAAGTAACCCAGTTTCAAAGATCAATTTTATCTTCAGGATTAGCACATAATAAGCATTGTTCTTGTTTTGACATTTCAAGAAGGGTCAAACTTTCATCTAGTCACTGTATATAGGCATTTTTATAGCCACATCAGGATGTTGCAAAGCTCTTCATGGCCAATTTTGAAGTGTAGTCACTGTTGTAATGTAGGAAATGCAGCAGCCAATTTGCGCACAGCAAGAGCCCACAAACAGCAATGTGATAATGACCAGATAATCTGTTTTACATCCAGCTGTGAGGGCAGACGGAACCTCGGTTTGACATCTCACCACACACTGGTCTGGTAGTTCACAATACACTCTGTCAAACTGAAACTCAGGGTATGAACCAACAGACAAATGGATTTGTCATTAAACAGGTAAGTGAACAGTATTCAGTGCAAACAGTATATTAACAGTAACTATAACCTTTACTATTCATCTTGAAATTCAGGTGGATGTAAAAGACCCTAGGAAGCAAATGCGGGTGCGTTGGGGGGGCGGGGGGGCGGGGGCTCCGAAAATCACACAAATCCCGTTCGGGTTCAGTAGCTGGCTCCAACCCGCCGACTTCTGAGTTTCCCAGGGACCCCCCTGTGTGCGCACGGGCGACCCGAAAACGGAAGTCCCGCCAGTAATTAAAGTCGGTGGGATGACAGTTAAAGAGCCTCATTGAGATCATTAAGGCACTTTACCTGGGACAGAGTAAGTGATTAGAACGATTTTTAATTTATCTGAGCGGCTTTCCCACTGCTCCTGATTCACACCTGGTGAAACCAGGGCCGGATCAGGGAAAAAAAACTAAATAAATTACATAAAAACCAGTGAAGGAAGTGAAAACACTAAATGCACCGACCTTTCAAACCTGCTCCGATGTCCGATGTCTCCCACTCCGATCTCTCGCTCTTCACCCTCCCGATGTCCGCCCAATCTTCCCCTCTCCTTCCCCTTTCATCTTCCCCTCTCCCCCCAATCTTCCCCTCTCCCCCCGATCCTCCCCTCTCCCCCCGATCTTCCCCCTCCCCCCGATCTTCCCCTCTCCCCCCGATCTTCCCCTCTCCCCCCGATCTTCCCCTCTCCCCCCCGATCTTCCCCCTCCCCCCGATCTTCCCCTCTCCCCCCGATCTTCCCCCTCCCCCCGATCTTCCCCTCTCCCCCCGATCTTCCCCTCCCCCCCTCGATCTTCCCCTCTCCACCCCTCGATCTTCCCCTCTCCACCCCTCGATCTTCCCCTCTCCCCCCCTCGATCTTCCCCTCTCTACCCCCCGATCTTCCCCTCTACCGCTCGATCTTCCCCTATCCCCCTCGATCTTCCGTTCCAGCGCTGGATGACGTCTCTCTCTCTTTCTCTCTCTCTCCCCCGCCCCCCTCCCCCCTCCCCCCGCGTTGCATCTCCTGACGGCAGACAGTCTGTCAATCAGTCCGGCTGCCGGGTGTGAAACCCGCAGAGGACGTTATCCACCATCAATCACCGTGCGATCGTGTCGGGAACGGTAAGTTTGGATCATGCGGGTTTGCCACGCGCCCAATCAACCCCTCCCCCCACCCCACTGCCATCCCGCCTCCCCGCTAATATCAGGGCCAGGTGTCACTATTCGAAGAAGAACAGGGGAGTTCTCCCCAGTGTCCTGGGGCCAATATTTTTCCCTTAACCAACATCACTAAAAACAGATAATCTGGTCATTATCACATTGTTGTGTGTGGGATCTTGCTGTGCACAAATTGGCTGCTGTGTTTCCTACAATGATCACACTTGAAAAATGATGCTGTAGAAATGGGAGTTCTTTCTCTGTTCTTTATGAGCCAGAGTACAGTGTGAAGGACTCTCTGTTCAACCCCTGAGTCCTCCTACATTTGAGAAAGAAAGAAATTACATTTAGATAGCACCTTTCGCAATCGCAAGGCATTTCACAGCCAATTAAGTACTCGTGAAGTGTAGTCACTGTTGTAATGTAGCAGCTAATTCTCACACAGAACAATCCCACAAATAGCAACAGGGATAAATATTGGCCAGGTCACCAGGGAGAACTCCCCTGCTCTTCTTCCAAATAGTGCCATGGGATCTTTTACGTCCACCTAGTTTAACATCTCATCTGAAATACAGCACCTCCGACAGAGCAGCACTCCCTCAGTACTGCAGTAGAGTGTCAGTCTAGATTATGTGCTTAAGTCTCTGGAGCAGGACTTGAACCCACAACTTTCTGACTCAGAGGCGAGAGTGCTACCTACTGAGTCACAGTTGACACCCAGAAATTGGGTGCAAAACACCTCACTGTAAACCTCAAAGGGAGCAATTTCTGTTTATGGGGATGGTTGGTGATAGTGAACCCAAGGGGAATATCCAGAGTAAAAACCCCAAAATGTGACAGCCCCCCCTTACTGCATTAATGTTAGATTTCCATATCACACATCAAGGAGGAGGCTCGTGTGGAGCATAAACTCCAGCATTGACCATTTGGGCTGAATGGCCTGTTTCTGAGCTGTACATTCTATATAATCAAACGGCTGTCTCAATTTAAAGGTAAGTCTTACATTGTCGGCCTGTGCTCACAAGGAATTGAAGTGAGACTTTCCCAAACTCATCTCACTTATACCAGACTGTGGGAGTGTTCAAACCATTAGTTTAACATAGAGTGAAGCCTAGTCCCAAAGAGGAAAGCAGAGAGCTAGCCCATTGCACCATCCAACATCCTTTAAACTAACATTGGGTAAGAACCCCTTCCTTTAGCTACTATTTCAACAACAACTTGCATTTATATAGCACCTTTAACGTAATAAAACGGCCCAAGGCACTTCACAGGAGCGATTATCAAACAAAATTTGACACCGAGCCACATAAGGAGATATTAGGACAGGTGACCAAAAGCTTGGTCAAAGAGGTTGATTTTAAGGAGTGACTGAAAGGAGGAGAGGTGGAGAGGTTTAGGGAGAGAATTCCAGAGCTTAGGGCCCAGGCAGTTGAGGGCACGGCCGCCAATGGTGGAGTGAAGGAAATCGGGGATGACCAAGAGGCCAGAATTGGAGGAGCGCAGAGATCTCGGAGGGTTGTAGGGCTGGAGGAGGTTGCAGAGATCGGGAGGGACGAGGCCATGGAGGGATTTGACAACAAGGACCAGAATTTTAAATTGGTGGTATTCCCGGAACAGGAGCCAATGTAGGTCAGCGAGCACAGGGGTGATGGGAGAACGGGATTTCTAACTATCAGAACAGAGAAATTATTTTCAAATACATTTGCAATGTTGCTGAACACATCAAAAAGAGGAGGCCATGACCTAAATCCGATGTGATGATATAGCCATGCCCTTTGATCTCCACACCTGTTTAGTGTTCCAGTTTTACAGACTATCATATCAAAGCAGGATTCTAGCACGTTGAAGGCCAACAAAGCTTGGAGCTGCTTAAACAGATAATTCTCAACTTTCAGATGAAGCCCATTAATCTAGACAGCATCTCCATTGTGTGTTTAAATCCTCTCGTGCAGTAAGATCCACAAAAACAATGCTTCAATGGAGGAAAGATTAACAGAAAACAGAGGCAAGATAAGAGGCTATAAACATGCTTAATGGTGATTCGGCCTTGCAGTGGGTGTGATTTAGGGCTGGCATCTGCCGTTATAATCTGTGCTGTGTCAGTTGCATGTGATTTCACTCTTGGTTCTATTCTATTCTACTCTCAATTGAATGATGTTTGTAAAATATTTTAAAATTTCAGTCTATTCCTGGCCTGACCCATTTCAAGAGCCTGTGTTTTGCCGACACTTTGTCTGTGTCAAGTTAAGTGGAATGACAGAGGTGATAACCACAGGACTCCTTCCCCTCCCCCATCGTAACATCAAGCAACCGTTGCAGTACAAAGGCCTTAAAATAGCGGAGACAGAAAGAAGAGCATATTTATTCACATTTCTACAACGTCTTTTACGACCTCAGGACGTCCCAAAGCGCTTTACAGTCAATGAAGTACTTTTGAAGTGTAGTCACTTTTGTAATGTAGGAAATGTGGCAGCCAATTTGTACACAGCAAGATCCCACAAACCGCAATGAGATAATGACCAGATAATCTAGACGGACACTCCAGTGTAGCACTGAGGGACTGCTGCATTGTCGGAGGTACCATCTTTTGGACGAGACGTTAAACCGGGGCCCCGCCTGCCCTCTCAGGTGGATGTACAAGATCCCTTGGCACTCTGTGAGACATGCCTCACTGGGGTACAATTCTACAGGAGTCAACTAGTGTCCTGTCCTTGTCCGTGTGCCCTTCACTGCTTTTCTTGGGGTCTTGTCATCCTGCTTTCTGCTGTCTCACTTTACCAAAGAAATTGCAACGAGCAACAGGGAGAGGGCAGAATCCCAGAACAAGAAGAAAGCAAAGTTGGGGACAATTGTACCTCAATCACTCCTTTGCATGTAGTTCTGCTGCTGTTCATGTCTAATACAGGGTGCTACATTCAGTGCTATTATACTGTGATAACCATGCAAGGCAAAATACGACACTCGTATCATCCATATACAGTCTACCAATCATAATTCAAAATCCACTTCTAACATTAAAATTTTGAATTTTTTGTTCCCTCCAGACTTGACTATTCCAATGCTCTCCTGGCCGGCCTTCCATCTTCCACCCTCCATAAACTTCAGCTCATCCAAAACTCTGCTGCCTGTATCCCGAACTCGCACCAAGTCCCGTTCACCCATCACCTCTGTGTTCGCTGACCTACTTTTGCTCCCGGTCCAGGAACGCCTCAGTTTTAAAATTCTCATCTTGTTTTCAAATCCCTCCGTGGCCTCGTCCCTCCACACCTCTATAACCTCCTCCACACACCAATAGTACATTCCTCTAACACTGGCCTCTTGTGCAGCCCCCACTCCTTTTGTCCCACCATTGCCGGCCAAGCCTCCAGCTATCTTACCCCTCGCCGTGGAATTCTGACCCGAACCATCTCCACCTCTCCTCCTTTAGGGCCCTCCTTAAAACCTACCTTTTAGTTTCCCCTCCTAACATCTCTTTCTTTCGCTCAGCATCTATTTTTTCTTTACGCTCCTGTGAAGAACCTTGGGACATTTTTGCTACATTAAAGGCGCTATATAAATGAAAGTTGCTGTTGAATTATCCGATAAGTTGAATTAAGCAACATAAATAACATAGCAAAGGGAAAACTGGAATTTGAATGAAGTGACTTTGAAAGCAGGACAAATGCAATCCAGCCAATTACCGCCCCATCAGTCTACTCTCAATCATCAGCAAAGTGATGGAAGGTGTCGTCGACAGTGCTATCAAGCAGCACTTACTCACCAATAACCTGCTCACCGATGCTCAGTTTGGGTTCCGCCAGGACCACTCGGCTCCAGACCTCATTACAGCCTTGGTCCAAAAATGGACAAAAGAGCTGAATTCCAGAGGTGAGGTGAGAGTGACTGCCCTTGACAACAAGGCAGCATTTGACCGAGTGTGGCACCAAGGAGCCCTAGTAAAATTGAAGTCAATGGGAATCAGGGGGAAAACTCTCCAGTGGCTGGAGTCATACCTAGCACAAAGGAAGATGGTAGTGGTTGTTGGAGGCCAATCATCTCAGCCCCAGGACATGCTGCAGGAGTTCCTCAGGGCAGTGTCCTAGGCCCAACCATCTTCAGCTGCTTCATCAATGACCTTCCCTCCATCATAAGGTCAGAAATGGGGATGATGTGGAGATGCCGGTGATGGACTGGGGTTGACAATTGTAAACAATTTTACAACACCAAGTTATAGTCCAACGATTTTTATTTGAAATCTACAAGCTTTCGGAGGAAGGAGGAAGCCTCCGAAAGCTTGTAGAAATGGGGATGTTCACTGATGATTGCATAGTGTTCAGTTCCATTCGCAACCCCTCAGATAATGAAGCAATCCGAGCCCGCATGCAGCAAGACAACATCCAGGCTTGAGCTGATAAGTGGCAAGTAACATTCGTGCCAGAAAAGTGCCAGGCAATGACCATCTCCAACAAGAGAGAGTCTAACCACCTCCCCTTGACATTCAATGGCATTGCCATCGGAATCCCCCATCAACATCCTGGGGGTCACCATTGACCAGAAACTTAACTGGACCAACCACATAAATACTGTGGCTACAAGAGCAGGTCAGAAGCTGGGTATTCTGTGGTGAGTGACTCACCTCCTGACTCCCCAAAACCTTTCCACCATCTAAAAGGCACAGGTCAGGAGTGTGATGGAATACTCTCCACTTGCCTGGATGAGTGCAGCTCCAACAACACTCAAGAAGCTCGACACCATCCAGGACAAAGCAACCCATTTGATAGGCACCCCATCCACCACCCTAAACATTCACTCCCTTCACCACCGGTGCACCGTGACTGCAGTGTGTACCATCCACAGGATGCACTGCAGCAACTCATCAAGGCTTCTTTGACAGCACCTCCCAAACCCGCGATCTCTACCACCTAGAAGGACAAGGACAGCAGCACCTGCACGTTCCCCTCCAAGTCACACACCATCCTGACTTGGAAATATATCGCCGTTCCTTCATCGTCGCTGGGTCAAAATCCTGGAACTCCCTTCCTAACAGCACTGTGGGAGAACCTTCACCACACGGACTGCAGCGGTTCAAGAAGGCGGCTCACCACCACCTTCTCAAGGGCAATTAGGGATGGACAAGAAATGCCGGCCTCACCAGCGATGCCCACATCCCATGAACGAATAAAAAAAAATTAAGAGTAAAGTTGCCGAGTTTTGGGAGAGAGAGAGAGAGAGAGTGAAAACGGGGGAAGCTCCCTTTAGCAGTTCACTTACTTCACCTAACATCCTTACCGTCCTAGCTGTTCAAATCCTACGAGGGCAGTTTGAGAATTTGAATTCAGTTTTTAAATAAAATCTGGAAATAAACAGCTGGGATCAGTAAAAGTGACCATGAAGCTTTCGATTGTCATAAAAACCCAACTGGTTCACTAATGCCCTTTAGGGAAGGAAACCTGCCGTCCTTACCCGGCCTGGGCCGATATGTGACTCCAGTCCCACACCAATGTGGTTGACTCTTAACTGCCCTCTGAAATGGCCCAACAAAGCACTCAGTTGTATCAAACTCAGGGCAACTAGGGATGGGCAATAAATGCCAGCCTTGCCAGCGACGCCAACCGACAGCAACAACCAGGCAGCTTCACGGCCACTTTTACTGATCCTAGCTTTTTATTTCCAGATTTTTAAAAAGCTGAACTCAAATTCAACGGTGAAAAACACCCCAAGACACATTACAGGGGCCTAAGGAAAGAAACTGGAAGCGAAGCCAAGCAGAAGATATTAGGACAGGTGACCAAAAGCTGGGTTGGAGAGGTGGGTATTAAGGAGTGCCTTAAAGGAGGAGAGGCGGAGAGGTTTAGGGAGGGAATTCCAGAGTTTAGGGCTCAGATAGCTGAAGGCACAGACACCAAATGCACATGAGAGCAGGGTCAGAGGAACGGAGAGTTCAGTGTAGGAGGGTTGTAGGGCTGGAGGAGGTTACAGAGAGGGAGAGGGGTGGCCACGGAGGGATTTAAACATAGAGGTGTGAATTATAATTTGAGGAGTTGCTGGACCAAGAGTCAATGTAGCTCAGCAAGCACAAGTGTGGTGGGTGAACAGGACTATTTGTGGGATTGGATACAGGCAGTAGAGTTTTGGATGAGCTGAGGAATAAGAAGAGGAGATAACGATGGGCCTGCTGTGGCCCATTGTAAATCTAGTCCGTGTTTCTGATCTACCTGTCACACAGAACCTCCGCAGATCTCTGCCATTCCTTCACGATGACTTGGTCTCCCACATACATCATCCATCGCCTTGTTCAAAAGTCTGGGATATAAGTCATCTGCACAGCGATTTGCTAGTTTTAAATCTTTATCAAATATCACTGTCCTACCGACTTCAAAATAATGGACGTCAAACAGAAGCTAGATGGCAATTCCTGTCTTTGAGAAAAATTGATGGAATCTAAATGTTCACATCTATTTCTTTATGGGAAATTTCCACTTTTCTCCCCCTCCCCTGAAGGTGCTGACCCTCCCCCCCCCTCCCCTGAAGGTGCTGACTCTCCCCCCTCCCCTGAAGGTGCTGACTCTCTCCCCCCTCCCCTGAAGGTGCTGACTCTCTCCCCCCTCCCCTGAAGGTGCTGACTCTCTCCCCCTCCCCTGAAGGTGCTGACTCTCTCCCCCCCTCCCCTGAAGGTGCTGACTCTCTCCCCCCTCCCCTGAAGGTGCTGACTCTCTCCCCCTCCCCTGAAGGTGCTGACTCTCTCCCCCCTCCCCTGAAGGTGCTGACTCTCTCCCCCCTCCCCTGAAGGTCCTGACTCTCTCCCCCTGTTAAAGGGACATGAGCATCCTGAAAATTATTTCTCCGAAGCTTTATCTGTTTGTAGCATAAATATTTACGACACTTGTACATGTCATCATCATCACATGTCTGAGTCTCTTCTGATTTCCAAATAATGAAAGGGATTACCAAATTTGAAGTGCAGACGGCACTAAATGTTATAGTTTTGACGAAAGGTCATTGACCTGAAACATTAACTCTGTTTCTTTCTCCGTGGGTGCTGTCTGACCTGCTGAGTGTTTCCAGCATTTTCTGTTTTTATTTCTAAATGTAAATATATTGGAGCCAGCTCAGGGTTGCTGGAAACACTGGACTTTACATGTTCCATTAGCGGTGGGAAGGGGTTTAATTCCTGCAGTGAGCACTTCAGTAACATTAAAATAACTGGAAACTCTGCTCATCACTCTCTGGAACACGAAGCAGTTGGATTTAACACTTACCCTCCAGTCCCAGGCTCTACCCTCCCCGAAAGGGACATTCTCCCTCAATCCATGTCGAAGGAACCCCTGCAAGGACCTGAATGGAAGAATCCCAGTTGCAACAAAACAACAAGGGGAAAGTTCGCATTTCTGTCACTTTTTTGAGTGGGTGGAGACTGAGGGGAGGGGCGAGGGCGGGCCGATCGGGGGGCGAGGGCGGGCCGATCGGGGGGGCGAGGGCGGGCCGATCGGGGGGCGAGGGCGGGCCGATCGGGGGGCGAGGGCGGGCCGATCGGGGGGCGAGGGCGGGCCGATCGGGGGGCGAGGGCGGGCCGATCGGGGGGGCGAGGGCGGGCCGATCGGGGGCGAGGGCGGGCCGATCGGGGGGCGAGGGCGGGCCGATCGGGGGGCGAGGGCGGGCCGATCGGGGGCGAGGGCGGGCCGATCGGGGGGCGAGGGCGGGCCGATCGGGGCGAGGGCGGGGCCGATCGGGGGCGAGGGCGGGCCGATCGGGGGCGAGGGCGGGCCGATCGGGGGGCGAGGGCAGATCGATCGGGGGCGAGGGCAGATCGATCGGGGGCGAGGGCAGGCCGATCGGGGGCGAGGGCGGGCCGATCGGGGGCATAGGGAGGAGGAAGGGGGCGAGGGCAAGCCCCCCTTACCCTCCGGTTCTCCTCTTTGCCCCCGATTCCCAATTGCTCCCCTTTCCCCCTGTACCCCCTCACTCTCCCCCCCTGTACCCCCTCACTCTCCCCCCCCAGTACCCCCTCACTCTCCCCCCCCATACCCCCTCACTCTCCCCCCCTGTACCCCCTCACTCTCCCCCCGTACCCCCTCACTCTCCCCCCCGTACCCCCTCACTCACTCTCTCCCCCGTACCCTCTCACTCTCTCTCTCTCTCCCCCCGTACCCTCTCACTCTCTCCTTCTCTCTCCCCCGTACCCCCTCACTCTCTCCTTCTCTCTCCCCCGTACCCCCTCACTCTCTCTCTCTCCCTCCCTCCCTCCCTCTCCCCCATCTCTCTCTCTCGCTCTCTGTCTCCCCCTGTACCCCTTCAATCTCTCTCCCCCCTGTACCCCTTCTCTCTCTCTCCCCCTGTACCCCTTCTCTCTCTCCCCCTGTACCCCTTCTCTCGCTCTCTCCCCCTGTAACCCTTCTCTCTCTCTCCCCCTGTACACCTTCTCTCTCTCTCCCCCTGTACCCCTTCTCTCTCTCCCCCCTGTACCCCTTCTCTCTCTCCCCCCCCTGTACCCCTTCTCTCTCTCCCCCCCTGTACCCCTTCTCTCGCTCTCTCCCCCTGTACCCCTTCTCTCTCTCCCCCCTGTACCCCTTCTCTCTCTCCCCCCCCCCTGTACCCCTTCTCTCTCTCTCCCCCTGTACCCCTTCTCTCTCTCTCCCCCTGTACCCCCCCTCTCTCTCTCTCTCTCTCCCCCCTGTCCCCCTTCTCTCTCTCCTCCTGTACTCCTTCTCTCTCTCCCCCTGTACCCCTTCTCTCCCTCTCCCCCTGTACCCCTTCTCTCTCTCTCTCTTCCCCTGTACCCCTTCTCTCTCTCTCTCTCTCCCCCTGTACCCCTTCTCTCTCTCTCTCTTCCCCTGTACCCCTTCTCTCTCTCTCTCTCTCTCCCCCTGTACCCCTTCTCTCTCTCTCTTCCCCTGTACCCCTTCTCTCTCTCTCTCTTCCCCTGTACCCCTTCTCTCTCTCTCTCTTCCCCTGTACCCCTTCTCTCTCTCTCTTCCCCTGTACCCCTTCTCTCTCTCTCTTCCCCTGTACCCCTTTTCTCTCTCTCTTCCCCGTACCCCTTCTCTCTCTCTTCCCCTGTACCCCTTCTCTCTGTCTTCCCCTGTACCCCTTCTCTCTCTGTCTTCCCCTGTACCCCTTCTCTCTCTCTTCCCCTGTACCCCTTCTCTCTCTGTCTTCCCCTGTACCCCTTCTCTCTCTCTCTTCCCCTGTACCCCTTCTCTCTCTCTCTCTCTCTTCCCCTGTACCCCTTCTCTCTATCTCTTCCCCTGTACCCCTTCTCTCTCTCTCTTCCCCTGTACCCCTTCTCTCTCTCTCTCTCTCCCCCAGTCTCTCTCTCTCTCTCCCCCAGTCTCTCTCTCTCTCTCTCCCCCCAGTCTCTCTCTCTCTCCCCAGTCTCTCTCTCTCTCTCCCCAGTCTCTCTCTCTCTCTCCCCCCA
>NW_027138214.1:1164115-1297455 GCF_035084215.1 Heptranchias perlo | reverse complement strand
TTAGAGTGTTGAAACTTTATTATAGGAAAATAGGAAGATAGGAACAGGAGGAGACCATTTAGCCCCTCGAGCCTGTTCAGCCAATGAGATCACGGCTGATCTGTGACCTAACTCCATATACCCGCCTGAGCCCCATATCCCTTAATACCTTTGGTTAACAAAATCTATCAATCTCAGATTTAAAATTCACAATTGAGCTAGTATCAACTGCTGTTTGTGGAAGAGAGTTCCAAACTTCTAGCACCTTTTGTGTGTAGAAATGTTTCCTAGATTGGAGGGTGGCAAATGTAACCCCACTATTTAAAAAAGGAGGGAGAGAGAAAACAGGGAACTACAGACCAGTTAGCCTAACATCAGTAGTGGGGAAAATACTAGAGTCTATTATAAAGGATGTGATAATAGGACACTTAGAAAATATCAGTGCGATTAGACAAAGTCAACATGGATTTATGAAAGGGAAATCATGTTTGACAAACCCACTGGAGTTTTTTGAGGATGTAACTGGTAGAATAGATAAGGGAGAACCAGTGGATGTGGTTTATTTGGATTTTCAGAAGGCCTTTGATAAAGTCCCACATAAGAGGTTAGTGTGCAAAATTAAAGCACATGGGATTGGGGGTAATATACTGGCATGGATTGAAAATTGGTTAACAGACTGGAAACAGAGAGTAGGAATAAATGGGTCTTTTTCGGGGTGACAGGCAGTGACTAGTGGGGTACCGCAGGGATCAGTGCTTGGGCCCCAGCTATTCACAATATATATCAATGATTTGGATGAGGGAACCAAATGTAATATTTCCAAGTTTGCTGATGACACAAAACTAGGTGGGAATGTGAGTTGTGAGGAGGATGCAAAGAGGCTTCAAGGCGATTTAGACAAGTTGAGTGAGTGGGCAAATACATGGCAGATGCAGTATAATGTGGATAAATGTGAAGTTACCCACTTCGGAAGGAAAAACAGAAAGGCAGAGTATTATTTAAATGGGATATTCGGCAAGGACAAACAAGAGTCGTCCTCTCCCGTGCCTGAATCAGGATCTAGGCCCTTTGCATATGCAAATAAGGGGCCTAACACTGGCTTGCGGTCCAAGGTCTAACATTGGTTTGCTCCCAGGCAGCCGACGCCATTGCACAGCATGAGGCAGCAGACAACGACCAGAGAAACCAGAGGCCCGCTCCCCACTCCAGGAGGACATGCTGGGTAGCATGGGCAGGGGGCAAGTCATGACCGTGGCACATGGCAATGCTGGAGGAGACCTGGACATTACAGGCTGGGCTATAGGAGGGGCCTTCATGTGGTGACTCACCAGGAACAAGTGCACAGGAGCCAGGGCAGGGGGATAGGACACCACAGGTGCCAGCTCGCCGGAGGGTGAGATCACACACTAGCTCTGCTGCAGAGGATTCAGATACTGACCCCGAGGGCCCAGGATACAGAAGAAGGCTGATGGGCATCTCCCAGGAAATGTTCGGTGTGCCGGGCAGCCTGCTGGAGAAACTTGCGCACAACGTCACAGAGCATAGCGGAGTCCAGCTCCAACTGGAGTCTGGGCTTCACGCAGAACTGTCCAACATGGACCAAGTGGTCAGCTCCACCAACACCACAGTGACACCCACCATGGTGGAGCCTCTGGTAACAGTTTTCATGGCAGCTCACACGGGATGGGGCCTCGGTTTAACATCTGACTCAAAGACAGTGCAGCATTCCCTCAGCACGGCACTGGAGTGTCAGTCTGGATTATGGGCTCTAGTGTCTGGAATGGGGCTTGAACCCATGACCGTCTGACTCAGGGGAGAGGGTGCGATCACAGGACCAAGGTTTATCCAGATAATTATGTTACTGTTATATATTCACTTGTTATCTATTGTCCAATAAATTGGTCGTTGAGGCTTTTAACAGGGGTCCCTTGCTTTTGCACTGGGCCACTTTTGAAGTAGTGAATGGGGGACACCTTCCGGGGGGGGGGGTTAGAGGGGGACACCGTGCAGTGAGGGGGGGGTTAGAGGGGGACACCGTGCAGTGAGGGGGGGGGAGGGACCATACAGTGGGGAGGGGGGGGGAGGGACCATACAGTGGGGAGGGGGGGGGGAGGGACCATACAGTGGGGAGGGGGGGGGGAGGGACCATACAGTGGGGAGGGGGGGGGGAGGGACCATACAGTGGGGAGGGGGGGGGGAGGGACCATACAGTGGGGAGGGGGGGGGGGAGGGACCATACAGTGGGGAGGGACCATACAGTGGGGAGGGGGGGGGGAGGGACCATACAGTGGAGAGGGGGGGGGGAGGGACCATACAGTGGGGAGGGACCATACAGTGGGGAGGGGGGGGGGAGGGACCATACAGTGGGGAGGGGGGGGGGAGGGACCATACAGTGGGGAGGGGGGGGGGGAGGGACCATACAGTGGGGAGGGACCATACAGTGGGGAGGGGGGGGGAGGGACCATACAGTGGGGAGGGACCATACAGTGGGGAGGGGGGGGGAGGGACCATACAGTGGGGAGGGGGGGGGGGAGGGACCATACAGTGGGGAGGGACCATACAGTGGGGAGGGGGGGGGAGGGACCATACAGTGGGGAGGGGGGGGGAGGGACCATACAGTGGGGAGGGGGGGGGGAGGGACCATACAGTGGGGAGGGGGGGGGGAGAGGGACCATACAGTGGGGAGGGGGGGGGAGGGACCATACAGTGGGGAGGGGGGGGGAGGGACCATACAGTGGGGAGGGACCATACAGTGGGGAGGGGGGGGGAGGGACCATACAGTGGGGAGGGACCATACAGTGGGGAGGGGGGGGGAGGGACCATACAGTGGGGAGGGGGGGGGAGGGACCATACAGTGGGGAGGGGGGGGAGAGGGACCATACAGTGGGGAGGGGGGGGAGAGGGACCATACAGTGGGGAGGGGGGGGGAGAGGGACCATACAGTGGGGAGGGGGGGGGGAGGGACCATACAGTGGGGAGGGGGGGGGAGGGACCATACAGTGGGGAGGGGGGGGGAGGGACCATACAGTGGGGAGGGGGGGGGGAGGGACCATACAGTGGGGAGGGGGGAGGGGGGAGGGACCATACAGTGGGGAGGGGGGAGGTGGGGGGGAGGGTGAGACCATTCAGTGGGGGGGGGGTGGCACCATGGATAAGCCCAGTAGTTAAAGAAATCTGTAGGAAGGATGTCCTGAGCAGCTGACCAATCTCACCCAGATATCAGAGCCTGCGATGATAGCCCTGATGCTGTAGTAAGCGAAGACTCATCGAGAACACAGTATCCAGGTCAAGAGGGGCAGAGAAGAGCCCAGGGTGTGAGAGAGAGCTTTCAGCTGTTCTGGATTCTGGGCATGATGTCATTGAGTAATGTAATCAGGGTGTAACCAATTGGGAGATTGGGTGGAGCTCGACTGCATTTGTTCTTGGCCCAGAATAGGAACAGGAGGAGGCCATTCAGCCCCTCGAGCCTGTTACACCATTCAATCAGATCATGGCTGATCTGTGCCTCATCTCCACTTAGCCTCCTTTGCTCCCTATCCCTTGATCCCCTTACCCAACAAAAATCTATCGATCTCAGTATTGGAAGCTCCAATTGTCCCCCAGCATCCACAGAGTGCTGGGGGAGAGAGTTCCAAATTTCCAATCCCCTTTGTGTGAAAAAGTCCTTCCTGATTTCACTCCTGAACGGCCGAGCTCTAATTTTAAGATTCTGCTCCCGTGGTTTTGATTACCCCACCAGAGGAAATAGTTTCTCTCCATCCACCCTATTGAATCCTTTTCACATTTTCAACACCTCGATCAGATCACCCCTCGATCATCTAAACTCAAGGGAAGTCAAGTCTATGCAACCTGTCCTCATAATTTAACCCTTTTAGCCCTGGTTTCATTCTGGTGAATCTGAGCTGCACCCCCTCCAGGGCCAATCTCTCCTTCCTGAGGTGCGGTGCCCAGAACTGAACCCAGTCTCCAGATGTGGTCTCACCAGAGCTCTGTACAGCTGGAGCATCACTGCCTCCCCTTTGTAATCCGGCCCCCTCGAGATAAAGGCCAACATCCCATTAGCCTTTTTGTAACTCAGGCATATTTTTGGTGGGATTTTGACAAGTGTAGCCAGCTCCTCTCGGACAGAGATAGGAGTTTCAATATTTTAAATGGAGGAGAGAATTTAAGCCTCTCCTATGTCCTTGTCAATGTTAGGTCTGAACTCTGTCGTCTGTATTCAGTGTAAGAGGACCTGGATTACTAAGCAGTTGTTCAAAGTGAAAGTAAAGTTTTTGTGTGCGAGAAGGAGTCAAACTAAAAGGAGGCTTTGTGTTTAATTCCCCATTTTTTGGCCCAACATAATGTTCCCAAAGACTTTGTGCTATGGTTCAGATGCCACCATATTTTGCCATGACCCCAGGACATGTAAACAATGGGTTTCTTGGTGAGAATCTGACAAGAAATAATGGGGTAAAATGTTTGTAGGGGCCCTCCTGATCTCTCGCATTATCCTGGAGAGATGGTGTAAAGGGCAGTTAACGCTCCAGAGCTTCGGCCAAAATTACAGCCAAATATCGGGAAACCCTATATCTCCACCCATCCCCCCACCCCCGCATGGGAATTTGACCCCATATCTCATAGAGCAGGAATAGACCTGCTGGTCATCAAGGCTACCCCAAACACCATGATGGCTGAAGCATCAAGACCAGACACTGCCTCCCTCCCGCCAACTCCGGAAAATTCTCTCCCCAACCCCCTCAGGCGATCGAAACTAGTCCAGGAGATCACACGGACCAAGTGTTATCTGTAAAGACACTTATCTTACCGTTTCCGACGTGATCGCATGTTAATTGCCAGGCTGGTGACTGATTGACAGGCTGTCTGCCGTCAGGAGCTGCAACACAGGGTGGGGGGAGAGAAAGAGAGAGAGCAAGACCTCATCCGGGGCTGGAACAGAAGATCGGCGGGGGGGGGGGGGGAGATCGGGGGGGAGAGGGGGAGATCGGGGGGAGAGGGGAAGAAGGAGGGTATATGGGAAGATCGGGGGGGGGAGAGGGGAAGATCAGGGGGGGGGGAGAGGGGGAGATCGGGGGGGGAGAGGGGAGATCGGGGGGGGAGAGGGGAGATCGGGGGGGGGAGAGGGGAGATCGGGGGGGGGAGAGGGGAAGATCGGGGGGGGAGAGGGGGAGATCGGGGGGGGAGAGGGGGAGATCGGGGGGGAGAGGGGAGATCGGGGGGGAGAGGGGAAGATGGAGGGTATATGGGACGATCGGGGGGGGAGAGGGGAAGATCAGGGGGGGGAGAAGGGGAGATCGGGGGGGGAGAGGGGAGATCGGGGGGGGAGAGCGGAAGATCGGGGGGGAGAGCGGAAGATCGGGGGGGGGGAGAGGGGGAGATCGGGGGGGGAGAGGGGAGATCGGGGGGGGGAGAGGGGAAGATCGGGGGGGAGAGGGGAGATCGGGGGGGAGAGGGGAAGATGGAGGGTATATGGGAAGATCGGGGGGGAGAGAGGGGGAGATCGGGGGGGGGAGAGGGGAGATCGGGGGGGGAGAGGGGAGATCGGGGTGGGAGAGGGGAAGATCGGGGTGGGGAGAGGGGGAGATCAGGGGGGGAGAGGGGAGATCGGGGGGGAGAGGGGGAGATTGGGGTGAAGAGGGGGAGATCGGGGTGGAGTGGGGGAGATCGGGGGGGGGGAGAGGGGGAGATCGGGGGGGGAGAGGGGGAGATCGGGGTGGGGGGAGCGGGGGAGATCGGGGTGAAGAGGGGGAGATCGGGGTGGGGGGAGCGGGGGAGATCGGGGGGGGAGAGGGGGATATCGGGGGGGGAGAGGGGGAGCTTGGAGAGGGAGACATCGGACATCGGAGCAGGGTGGAAAGGTGGGTTGATTTTATGTTTTAACTTCATGCAATGGTTTTTTATTTAATTTATTTCGTTTCTTGTTCCCTGATCCGGCCCTGGTTTCACCAGGTGTGAATCAGAAGCAGTGGGCAAGCTGCTCGGGTAAGTTAAAAATCTTCCTCAGTCCGTCCTCTGACCCGGGTAAAGTACCTTCATTACCTCAGGGAGCTACATTTGACTCTTTAACTGTCATCCAATGGGCTTTAATTACCGGCGGGACTTCTGTTTTTGGGTCACCCGCGTGCACACAGGGGGGTCCCTGGGAAACTCGGAAATCGGAGGGTTGGAGCCAGGCTCCGAACCCGAACGGGATTTCCCTGATTTTCGGAGCCCCCTCCCCCTGCCCCCAATGCACCCACAATTGCCCCCTAAAATTGAGCCCAAGGTGTGGGCACACACACAGCGTGCTGCTAGTGCCCCACGGGCTGCAGGAAAGACAAACAACACTTTATTGATGCCTCCCATCACAACACTGAGCATAAAGGTCAGAGCTTGCCAGGGTCTTACTCACACCCATGACACTTGTCCCTATCGATTTGTGTGTCTTATTCACCAGCTACCCTATCGAATCCTCTAATCATCGTAAACACCTCAATAAGATCAGCCCTTAATCTCCTACACTCGAGGGAATACAAGCCCAGTCTGTACAACCTGTCCTTGTAATTGAACCTTTTTAGCAATGCTTGCTTTAGATGTTGATATCTATAGAGATGCTGTTGTCAGGTTTGTCTTTAGTTGTTAGATAGGGTCAGTGTAATGGATAATCTCTCAGCTAATTGACAAGGTGCGCTGGTTTTGCTGAAGGATCCCCTCATAAAATGACAAGTGGGAACATAACCTCTGAGCTTCAGCCCAGCGGCTGTTTGAACAGAGGGTCAATTCTGCTTGAATCCCTTCCCCTCCCTAAGACCAGTGCTCATACCCGCACCCCGTCACAGCCTGTACTCCCCCGAGTTTGGGAGATTGAGGGGTGATCTAATCGAGGCGTTCAAAATGTGAAAAGGATTCAATAGGGTGGATACGGAGAAACTATTTCCTCTGGTGGGAGAATCAAGAACAAGAGGACACAATCTTAAAATCAGAGCTAGGCCGTTCAGGAGTGAAATCAGGAAGCACTTTTTCACACAAGGCGGGGTGGAAATCTGGAACTCTCTCCCTCCCCAAAAGTCTGTGGGTGCTGGGGGACAATTGGAGTTTTCAAGACTGAGGTCGATAGATTTTTATTAGATAAGGGTATCGAGGGACGTGGAGGTAAAATGGTGCTGAGGTACAGATCAGTCATAACCTAAGAGAGTGACGGAATAGGCCTGAGGGGCTAAATTGCCTACTCCTGTTCCTAAACAGTCCCTTAACTAACTCTACTCATCAGTACTTGAGAGGCCAAAAGAGAGGACCAATGCAGCACAGGCACCAACATCTAACTGAGCCCTTCTCCTCATCTAATTTAAGACCACACACAATAACCAAAGAGCACATGTGGTTCAGCCACCCCTTGATGCAACGCCCCCCGTTCTTCTTGTCTGTGTGCGGACCAGGCCCGAGGCAGGCTCCTGGGGTTGGAGTACTAGAGTAAGGAAGTCTTGCTGATATTGTCCAGGGCTTTGGTGAGACCACACCTGGAGTACTGTGTACAGTTTTGGTCTCCTTATTTAAGGAAGGATATACTTGCCTTAGAGGCGGTGCAATAAAGGTTCACTAGATTAATTCCTGGGATGGGAGGGTTGTCCTATGAGGAGAGATTGTGTAGAATGGGCCTATACTCTCTGGAGTTTAGAAGAATGAGAGGTGATCTCATTGAAACATATAAGACTGACAGGGTTGATGCTGAGAGGTTGTTTCCCCTGGCTGTAGAGTCTAGAACTAGGGGCATAGTCTCAGGATAAGGGGTCGGCAATTTAAGACTGAGATGAGGAGGAATTTCTTCATTCAGAGGGTTGTGAATCTTTGGAATTCTCTACCCCAGAGGGCTGTGGAGGCTCAGTCATTGAGTATATTCAAGGCTGAGATCAATAGATTTTTGGACTCTAGGGGAATCAAGGGATATGGGGATTGGGCGGGAAAGTGGAGTTGAGGGCGAAGATCAGCCATGATCTGATTGAATGGCGGAGCAGGCTCGAGGGGCCATATGGCCTACTCCTGCTCCTATTTCTTATGCCCAACTGGAGGAGGTACGACCCAGCCAAGATTTCTGGGGTCAGTCCGGTATTAATAAAGGAGGGTGTGAGCTCGGCCCACGTAGGGCTGGGGCTGGGACCTCACCTGGAATTCACATACCAGCCACTGTTAAAGTACTGCTGAGAAAAGATATGCAGCCACTTAAAGGGTAAGCGGCTGCACATGTGGGCAAAAATTGGAGAAAGAATGAACTTGCATTTATACAGTGTCTTTCATGACCTCAGGACATTCCAAAGCGCTTTACAGCCAATGAAATACGTTTGAAGTGTAGACATTGTTGTAATGTAGGAAACACAGCAGCCAATTTGCGCACAGCAAGATCCCACAAACAGCAATGAGGTAACAGAGCAGATAAACTCCCTCAGCACCGGACTGAAGTGTCAACCTGGATTACGTGCTCAAGTCTCGAGTGTGGTTAGAACCCATGACCTTCTGACGCAGAGTTGAGGGTCCGTGACTCCTCCCATTTCTCATCTACATGTTGCCCCTCGGTGACATCATCCGAATACACAACGTCAGATTCCACATGTACACTGACGACACCCAGCTCTACCTCACCACCACCTCCCTCGACCCCTCCACTGTCTCACCCCCACCTCCCTCGACCCCTCCACTGTCTCATCCCCGCCTCCCTCGACCCCTCCACTGTCTCACCCCCACCTCCCTCGACCCCTCCACTGCCTTTGTGTCGTTAAATGTAAGGAGTCTTACAACACCAGGTTATAGTCCAATTGAAATCACAAGCTTTCGGAGGCTTTCTCCTTCCTCCTTGGTCCATCACCGGCATCTCCACATCATTTGTGTCGTTACGCTGCTTGTCTGACATCCAGTTCTCGAGCCGAAATGTCCTCCAATTAAACATTGACAAGTGAAGCCATTGTCTTCACCCCCATCACAAACTCTGTTCCCTCACCAACGATTCCACAGTTCCCTCCCTGGCCACTGTCTGAGGCTGAACCAAACCGTTCGCAACCTTGGCATGCTTTGTAATGTAGGGAAATGTAGCAGCCAATTTGCGCATAGCAAGATCCCACAAACAGCAATGAGATAAATGACCCGAGGGAGAACTCTCCTACTTTCCAAGGGCTGTTTGGGGTCAAAGTTTTAGCCTGTGACTGGCACACTGATCAGAGACAGAGTCTGTGTGAGAGTAGGGCAGCACTTGATCCCTGTTTAATGGTTGCACAGTGGGTTGCTGCTGCATGAGATGGCTTCACTTGTCCATATACCAGAGCACCATCCTGAGAGGGCAGCAGGCTTATCCGGAGGTAGCGTCCAGGCTCAATGCTGCATGCTATACCCGCAGAAGCTGGCAACAGACGTAGAAAGAGATGGGTAACCTGGGTAACCCATCAACGGTCCATTGGACAGGCCCATGGGTGAATGCTCCAAAGTTCCCCGTAAGTCGGCAATTACGCTTTTGTGGAGTCAGGAATTTCCGACAGGGCCAATGTTGGCCAAGGTTCCGGTGCAGAAGCATCCCAGCAGAAATTTTGTTCAGTTTGAGGCCGGCCTCTCATCTTCCACCCTCCAGAAGCTTCAACTCATCCAAAACTCTACTGCCCGTATCCTAACTCGCACCAAGTCCCGTTTACCCATCACCCCTGTGCTCACTGACCTACATTTTGGCTCCCAGTCCAGCAACACCTCTAATTTAAAATTCTCATCCTTGTTTTCAAATCCCTCCACGACCTCTCCCCTCTCTGTAACCTCCTCCAGCCCTACAACCCTCCGAGATCTCTCCGCTCCTCCAATTCCGGCCTCTTGCGCATCCCCGATTTTCATCGTCCCCCATTGGCGGCCGTGCCTTCGGCTGCCTCGGCCCTAAGCTCTGGAATTCCCTCCCTAAACCTCTCCGCCTCTCTCCTCCTTTAAGACTCTCCTTAAAACCTACTTCTTTGACCAAGCTTTTGGGCACCTGTCCTAATATCTCTTTATGTATCTCGGTGTCAAATTTTGTTTGCTAACGCTCCTGTGAAGCGCCCTGGGGACATTTTACTACCTTAAAAGGTGCTATATAAATGCAAATTATTGTTGTTGAAATCATCTGAAAAGGTGTGCCTGTGTTTGTTCCCTGGGCATGCTATAAATGTTACCTAGATATCACAGCAAGTGAAAGCACTCCAGGACAGAGAGTTGGAGCTCATTACCAGCCTAGTCTGAAACAGGGAAGTCAAAATATCTCCATTCCCCTCCCCCATCAAAAAAAATCCTCCAACTTCTAAGGGTAAACTCCCTGAACCCGGGGAGCACGGCTCGAGGGGAGTGGAAGTTGGAGATAGGGCTGTAACTGGGCGTGGGCAATCGGAGAAATTACCCGAGGCTCCACTGATTAGTTTATCACCAGTCATTCACTCCTGCAAGTGATGTACCTTTTCAACTCAATGCTATTGGCAATGTGTGTGAATGACATCTCTAACGATGCATCTCTGAGACAACCCAGCTAACGCACAATTACACTTAAAGCTCATTCGAGTGTCCGAAGCAGCATCCATCACCTTGTGTAAAGAGTGGAGTTTGATCTATTGACGTGGTTCCATACTTACTGTTAGTGTCGTTCTCCATTAATCGCTCCTGTTTTTTGCTTGAACCCTGAAGTGATCTTCGGCGAATGTTCTCTTCGATCTGTCACTTGCTCATCACAGGTACCAGCAGCACCAACGCAATTTACTTCCAGAGCTCAGCGTGGCGCTGCATTCTGCTTTGGGATCATTATATAGCTGGTCACGGCCACATCTGGGCAATCAGCCAGCACCAAGTATGCTTGAGAAGGTTGTAGGAATGAGCTCCCAACAGTGTCGTTTAAAGGCAAATACACTCTGCTGAATTGGCTCATAATCCTAATTGCAATAAGGAGACACATCTGTCCATTCATCAGTATCCCTCAGCCTCCTCTTGTTGCTCTTAGAATTGCTGGTTAGAGACAGCTTAAGAATAGTTTTGCCAACTCTGGTTCATGGTGACACAGACGAGGTGACAAAGCACCTGTCTCCCAGGTCTCAAACTTAGAAACCGAATTGAAAGGCCCAGAGTCAGAGACTGAACAGAGTAGGAGACCGGAGGAGGTAAATCAGAAAGTGATGAGTAGCTGACACTCTGCTTGGATTTTGTAGGTGTCAGTGGCAGCACGCTCTCCTCTGAGTCAAGGTTATTTCCAGTTAAGTTTAGTTAATCTAATAAATTGAGGCATGGCAGGGCAGCTCACATCCATGGAATGCACATCCTGAGCCATGTAGGAACTCCAGGACGCTTCCCGTATCCTGGACAAACACAGGTGCAGGAAGTGTCGTCAGCTGGGGGAGCTCGAGCTCCGGCTTTCGGAGAGATGGTCCAGGAGGGAGGGCTTTAGATTCCTGGAACATTGGGACTGGTTCTGGGGGAGGTGGGACCTGTACAGGCCAGAAGGGTTGCACCTCAACAGGACCAATATCCTCACGGGGAGGTTTGCTAGTGCTGTTGGGGAGGGTTTAAACTAACTTGGCAGGGGGATGGGAACCTGAGAGGAGATTCAGAAGGGAGAGTAACAAAGCTGGAAGTGGACGGCAGAAAAGTAGTGAGTGAAATTGGAAGGCAACGGAAACAAAGACCAGCAGTAAATAAGGTCAAAATAGGAAAAAAAGTTCAAAAGGCAAAATTATCTGAATGCTCACAGCATTTGCAACAAGGTCGATGAATTGATGGCACAAATAGAAGTAAATGGGTCTGATCTAATTGCCATTACAGAGACGTGTCTGCAGGGTGACCGAGGCTGGGAACTGAATATTCAAGGATATTCGACATTTGGGAAGGACAGGCAAAAAGGAAAAGGTGGTGGGGTAGTGCTGTTAATAAAGGATGAGGTCAGTACAA
The DNA here is from genome assembly GCF_035084215.1 of Heptranchias perlo. Taxonomy (NCBI): domain Eukaryota; kingdom Metazoa; phylum Chordata; class Chondrichthyes; order Hexanchiformes; family Hexanchidae; genus Heptranchias; species Heptranchias perlo. Next base: position 1,285,572 of record NW_027138214.1, on the reverse strand, counting down.
TAGTGAGAGAGGATCCTGGCTCATCAGAAGATCAAGATGTAGAATCAGTTTGGGTGGAGCTAAGAAACAGCAAGGGGCAGAAACATTGGTGGGAGTTGTTTATAGACCACCAAACCTAGTGGTAATGTAGGGCACGGTATAAAGCAGGAAATTAGAAGCGCATGTAACAAGGGTAATACATTAATCATGGGAGACTTTAATCTACATATAGATTGGGCAAAACAAATTAGCACTAATACTGTGGAGGACAAATTCCTGGAATGTAAACGAGATGGTTTTCTAGATCAGTATGTTGAGGAACCAACTAGGGAACAGGCTATTTTAGATCTAGAATTGTGCAATGAGAAAGGGTTAATTAATAATCTTGTTGTAAAGGAGCCCTTAGGGAAGAGTGACCATAATATGATAAAATTCTTCATTAAGTTTGAAAGTGATGTAGTTCAATCCGAAACTAGGGTCTTAAATCTAAACAAAGGAAACTACGAAGGTATGAGGCGCAAGTTGGCTGTGTTTGATTGGGGAACTACATTAAAAGGTATGACAGTAGATAGGCAATGGCTAGCATTTAAAGAATTAATACATAATTTGCAACAAATATATATTCCTTTAAGGCACAAAAACCCAACAGGAAAAGTGGTCCAACCATGGCTAACAAGAGAAATTAAAGATCGTATTAAATCAAAGGTAGAGGCAGATAAAGTCACCAGAAAAAGCAGTAAGCCTGAGGATTGGGAGCATTTTAGAATTCAGCAAAGGAGGACCAAGAAAATGATAAAGAGGGAAAATAGAATATGAGAATAAACTAGAGAGAAATATAAAAACGGACTGTGAAAGCTTCTATAGGTATGTAAAAAGGAAAAGACTGGTGAAGGCAAATGTGGGTCCCTTACAGAGAGAGACGGGAGAATTTATAATGGGGAATAAGGAAATGGCAGAGAAATTAAACAAATATTTTGTGTCTGTCTTCATGGAAGAAGACACAAAAAATCTTCCAGAAATACTAGAGAACCAAGGGTCTGGTGAGAGTGAGGAACTGAAGGAAATTAGTAAAAAAATAATACTAGAGAAATTAATGGGACTGAAAGTCGATAAATCCCAAGGACCTGATGATCTACATCCCAGGGTTTTGAAAGAGGTGGATATAGAGATAGTGGATGCATTGGTTGTCATCTTCCAAAATTCTATAGATTCTGGAACAGTTCCTGCAGATTGGAGGGTGGAAAATGTAACCCCACTATTTAAAAAAGGAGGAAGAGAGAAAACAGGGAACTACAGACCTGTTAGCCTGACATCAGTAGTGGGGAAAATGCTGGAATCTTTTATAAAGGATGTGATAACAGGACACTTAGAAAATAATAATAGGATTTGGCAGAGTCAACATGGATTTATGAAAGGGAAATCATGTTTGACAAACCTACTGGAGTTCTTTGAGGATGTAACTAGTAGAATAGATAAGGGGAACCAGTGGATGTGGTGTATTTGGATTTTCAGAAGGTTTTCAATAAGGTCCCACACAGGAGGTTGGTGAACAAAGTTAGAGCACATGGAATTGGGGGTAATATACTGGCATGGATTGAGAATTGGTTAACAGACAGAAAACAGAGAGTAGGAATAAATGGGTCTTTTTCAGGTTGACAGACTGTGACTAGTGGGGTACCACAGGGATCAGTGCTTGGGCCCCAGCTGTTCACAATATATGTCAATGATTTGGATGAGGGAACCAAATGTAATATTTCCAAGTTTGCTGATGACACAAAACTAGATGGGAATGTGAGTTATGAGGAGGATGCAAAGAGGCTTCAAGGGGATATAGACAGGCTAAGTGAGTGGGCAAGAACATGGCAGATGGAATATAATGTGGAAAAATGTGAAGTTATCCACTTTGGTAGGAAAAACAGAAATGCAGAGTATTTTTTAAATGGTGAGAGATTGGGAAATGTTGATGTTCAAAGGGACCTGGGTGTCCTTGTACATGAGCCACTGAAAGCTAACATGCAGGTGCAGCAAGCAATTAGGAAGGATTTATGAAAGCAATTGGCCTTTATTACAAGAGGATTCGTAGTTGACCGTAATACAAGCTAAAGTAAGAAGGAATAATAGAATGGATCAGATTCTTGCCTGGATGAGTGCAGCTCCAACAACTCTCAAGAAGCTCGACACCATCCAAGATAAAGCTGCCCACTTGATTGGCACCCCATCCACCACCCTAAATATTCACTCCCTTCACCACCGGTGCACCGTGGCTGCAGTGTGTACCATCCACAGGATGCACTGCAGCAACTCGCCAAGGCTTCCTCGACAACACCTCCCAAACCCGCGACCTCTACCACCTAGAAGGACAAGAGCAGCAGGCACATGGGAACAACACCACCTGCACATTCCCCTCCAAGTCACACACCATCCCGACTTGGAAATATATCGCCGTTCCTTCATCGTCGCTGGGTCAAAATCCTGGAACTCCCTTCCAAACAGCACTGTGGGAGAACCTTCACCACACGGACTGCAGCGGTTCAAGAAGGCGGCTCACCACCACCTTCTCAAGGGCAATTAGGGATGGGCAATAAATGCCGGCCTCGCCAGCAACACCCACATCCCATGAAGGAACTAAAAAAAATATAGGATGCCCTTCCTTCTGTCCACCTCTTGCACCAAGGCCTCCAGTGCATCACAGAGCAGAGAGCTGCCAAGATAACATACACAGGTACTTAGTAACAAGTATCTGTCCCAATTATACATGCCACTGGGTGTCTTCAGAGCTGATTATTCTTGTATGACTCAGCTCTCCAAAGATCCCATGCAAGTTCCGAGCCCTTTGGATGCTCAGCAGTGAGAGTCAGACCACTGTTGCCGCACTGAAATCATAACAGGACTTCACACACCAAAAATGACTGAAGATCTCTTTGAGGCAAATAGTACAGTTCTCAAACTGTCCCCCTGCGGACCAGATCCTACGAAGTCAGCTCCATCTATCATTGCCAGGTAACTCTGCCTGGGCCTGTAGATGCAGATTGTGGCATCACCTTTTCCTTCACCCCACCACTGGTGGCTGTGCCTTCAACTGTCTCGGCCCAAAGCTCTGGAATTCCCTCTGGTTTGGCCAGTGTTCTCATCCTTGTGTTTAAATCCCTCCATGGCCTCGCCCCTCCCTGTCTCTGTTAGCTCCACCTGCCCTACAGCCTCCGAGATCTCTGCGTTCTTCCAATTCTGGCCTCTTGTGCATCCCCCACTTCCTTCTCCCCTCCATTGGTCTTCAGCTGTCTAGGCCCTAAGCTCTGGAATTCCCTTCCTAAACCCCTCCACCTCTCTCCCTCTCTTTCTTCCTTTAAGTCTCTCCTTAAAACTGACCTCTTTGACCAAGCTTTTGGTCACCTGTCCTAATATCTCCTTATGCTGCTCGGTGTCAAATTTTTTGTCTAATTACGTTCATGTGAAGCATCCTGGGACATTTTATTACATTAAAGGCATTATATAAATGGGAGTTGTTGTAGTGGCATAATGTTGGTGTGAGCTTGATCTTCCTGCCATTGAACTCAAGGTGGGAGGAACACTAAAGTTTCAGTTCAATCGCACCAGCCATTACTGCAGCAGTCTGGCTAGAAGAGATAACCAGAAGCTGTCTGGTTTTGGGCCCTGTTACAAGTGGACAGGCTGAGCACGCTGCACACACACTGTGTGAATCACATGCAGCAGTCACTCAGCCGTTTCGCTAAGATCAGGCACTACACACGAGCCTCCGCTCATTAACACCAGTGGATGACTGGCTGGGATGTCCGTGTGCTGTGTGGAGAGAAGGCTGAGGGGGCCGGCGAGTTTACAAACGGCCATTTCCCCCAAACCACCCATTGAAACATCCCCCTAACTGTCACACTTTCTACAGACTCGAATCCTGCCTGTGCTGTGGAGCCCGGTGAAGTTAGTGGAGGTTCAGCCTGTGCCTGTGGAGCCTGTCGTGTGAGGAGGTCATAGAGTCATAGAGTCATAGAGTTATACAGCACGGATAGAGGCCCTTCGGCCCATCGTGTCCGCGCCGGCCATCAGCCCTGTCTACTCTAATCCCATATTCCAGCATTTGGTCCGATATAGTCATAGGAGGTCCTGTCATGTGAGGAGATCCTGTCATGTGAGGAGGTCCTGTCATGTGAGGAGATCCTGTCGTGTGAGGAGATCCTGTCATGTGAGGAGATCCTGTCATGTAAGGAGATCCTGTCATGTAAGGAGATCCTGTCATGTGAGGAGATCCTGTCGTGTGAGGAGCTCCTGTCGTGTGAGGAGATCCTGTCGTGTGAGGAGATCCTGTCGTGTGAGGAGGTCCTGTCGTGTGAGGAGATCCTGTCGTGTGAGGAGATCCTGTCATGTGAGTAGATCCTGTCATGTGAGGAGATCCTGTCATGTGAGGAGGTCCTGTCATGTGAGGAGGTCCTGTTGTGTGAGTAGATCCTGTCGTGTGAGTAGATCCTGTCGTGTGAGTAGATCCTGTCGTGTGAGGAGATCCTGTCATGTGAGGAGATCCTGTCATGTGAGGAGGTCCTGTCGTGTGAGTAGATCCTGTCATGTGAGGAGGTCCTGTCGTGTGAGGAGATCCTGTCATGTGAGGAGATCCTGTCGTGTGAGGAGGTCCTGTCATGTGAGGAGATCCTGTTGTGTGAGTAGATCCTGTCATGTGAGTAGATCCTGTCGTGTGAGGAGGTCCTGTCGTGTGAGGAGATCCTGTCATGTGAGGAGATCCTGTCGTGTGAGGAGGTCCTGTCATGTGAGGAGATCCTGTCCTGTGAGTAGATCCTGTCGTGTGAGGAGATCCTGTCATGTGAGGAGATCCTGTCGTGTGAGTAGATCCTGTCGTGTGAGGAGGTCCTGTCGTGTGAGGAGGTCCTGTCGTGTGAGGAGATCCTGTCGTGTGAGGAGATCCTGTCCTGTGAGTAGATCCTGTCGTGTGAGGAGGTCCTGTCGTGTGAGGAGGTCGTGTCATGTGAGGAGATCCTGTCATGTGAGTAGATCCTGTCGTGTGAGGAGGTCCTGTCGTGTGAGGAGATCCTGTCATGTGAGGAGATCCTGTCGTGTGAGGAGGTCCTGTCATGTGAGGAGATCCTGTCGTGTGAGTAGATCCTGTCGTGTGAGGAGATCCTGTCATGTGAGTAGATCCTGTCATGTGAGGAGGTCCTGTCATGTGAGGAGGTCCTGTCATGTGAGGAGATCCTGTCGTGTGAGTAGATCCTGTCGTGTGAGGAGATCCTGTCATGTGAGGAGATCCTGTCGTGTGAGGTGGTCCTGTCGTGTGAGGAGATCCTGTCGTGTGAGGAGGTCCTGTCGTGTGAGGAGATCCTGTCGTGTGAGGAGATCCTGTCGTGTGAGGAGATCCTGTCGTGTGAGGAGATCCTGTCGTGTAACGAGGATTGATGGCGGGGTGAGTACAGCAGGGCTGTCAGTGCCAGTCTTTGCATCGAGCTCATTAGAGCAGACACGGAGAGCGGTGACTGAGCGGAGGCAATGGGTCATTTGTATTAAATTACTGGAGTGCACACCACAAACTCTACACTGAAAAGGACAATAACCTTAACCATGAATTGATTCCTGATTTCCATCTCCCATTGAGGTGATGGAGTGAGGGATAAATATTGGCCAGGACACCGGGGAGAACTCCCCTGCCTTCTTCGAAATAGTGTCACGGGACACTTTTACATCCAGCTGAGAGGGCAGACGGGGGCTCGATTTAACGTCTCATCTGAAAGACGGCACCTCCGGCAGTGCAGCACTCCCTCAATCGTGCCACTGGAGTGTCAGCTTAGATTATGGGCTCATGCCTCTGGAGTTGGACGATGAACACACGACCTTCTGACTCAGAGACGAGCTGCTATCCACTGTGCCATGGACATTTTGAAACCTCCTCAGATACAAACGATTTAATTATCAGTGTGGGAACCTGCAGTGGAAGACAGTGTGTCATTAACCAGCACTCTCATCTCTTCACACGATGAGCTGTACCTGAATCTACTCGAACATGCTGCAGTGAGCTGGACCATACAATTCATGGTTTAGATGGGTCCAACAGTCATCACTTGCCCACGGATTGTACCTGGAGAGTTATTAGGTCAGCACAGACATGGGACATAAATCACTTCCCACAAGTCTTCAAGATGTATCCACGGGATGGTGTTCACTCCTTGGGATGAGCAATAAATGCTGGCCTCGCCAGCGACGCCCACATCCCGTGAACGAATAAAAAAAAAAAATCCAAAAATTAGACTTGAAAATTCATCCAATATCGCGTCCATGTTGCCAATGCCGAGTTACGCCCAAGTATCCTCCTCATCTCATTAGGATACGCCCAAACTTAAAACAGACTTAAATCAACGTAAACAATCGAGACCCAAGGAACCAGTGAACCCACAGCAGTATATTTCTTCTCTGAGTCTTAAAATTTAAGTTTCAATTCATTTCACCATCATTCATGCACATCAGGCACAGCAAGTTGAAGAACCTGCAACTGGGGAAGCTTTTCAATTCTTAATGTGACTTATTCTTATGCTATAAAAATGTGTTAAAGGAAACAGAAAATATAAAGCAGGTCCCAGTGAGGAGAAATTTTAAAAAATGCTCAAAAATTGCAATTAAAAGACCAGAAAAATGACCTTGTTTCCTGCTGTGCCTGAAAATCTGGTCGCAATAGTGAGAGGCCCCCGAACAAGTACAATTGGAGGAGACTTGTGTTTGAGAGTCGGGGGCATGGCCAGTTTTGTGGGAGCGGTCAGTTTTGTAAGAGAGGTCAGTTTTGTGGGCCGGTCAGTTTTGTGGGAGCGGTCAGTTTTGTGGGCCGGTCAGTTTTGTAAGAGAGGTCAGTTTTGTGGGAGCGGTCAGTTTTGTGGGCCAGTCAGTTTTGTGGGAGCGGTCAGTTTTGTGGGTGTGGTCAGTTTTGTGGGAGCGGTCAGTTTTGTGGGTGTGGCCAGTTTTGTAGGAGAAGTCAGTTTTGTGGGAGCGGTCAGTTTTGTGGGTGTGGTCAGTTTTGTGGGTGTGGTCAGTTTTGTGGGAGCGGTCAGTTTTGTGGGTGTGGCCAGTTTTGTAGGAGAAGTCAGTTTTGTGGGAGCGGTCAGTTTTGTGGGTGTGGTCAGTTTTGTGGGAGCGGTCAGTTTTGTGGGAGCGGTCAGTTTTGTGGGTGTGGTCAGTTTTGTGGGAGCGGTCAGTTTTGTGGGTGTGGCCAGTTTTGTAGGAGAAGTCAGTTTTGTGGGAGCGGTCAGTTTTGTGGACGGTAGCATAGTGGTGATGTTACTGGACCAGTAATCCAGCGGCCTGGACTAAAATCCAGAGTTATGAGTTCAAATCCCGCCACGGCAGCTGACGAATTTAAATTCAATTAATTAATTAAAATTCAATTAATTAAATAAAAATCTGGAATTAAAATACCAGTATCAGTAACGATGGCCATGAAACTACTGGATTATCGTAAAAAAAACCATCTGGTTCACTAATGTCCTTTAGGGAAGGAAACCTGCCGTCCTTACCCGGTCTGGCCTATATGTGACTCCAGACCCACAGCAATGTGGTTGATTCTTAATTGCCCTCTGAAATGGCCTAGCAAGCCACTCAGTTGTAAAATCTCGCTACGAAAAGTCATAATAAGAATAAAACCGGACGGACCACCCGGCATCGGACCACTAGGCACCGGACACGACAACGGCAAAACACCAAGCCCAGTCGACCCTGCAAGGTCCTCCTTACTAACATCTGGGAACTTGTGCCAAAATTGGGAGAGCTGTCCCACAGACTAGTCAAGCAACAGCCTGACATAGCCATACTCACAGAATCATATCTTTCAGACAACGTCCCAGACTCTTCCATCACCATCCCTGGGTATGTCCTGTCCCACCGGCAGGACAGACCCACCAGAGGTGGCGGTACAGTGATATACAGTCAGGAGGGAGTGGCCCTGGGAGTCCTCAACATTGACTCTGGACCCCATGAAATCTCATGGCATCAGGTCAAACATGGGCAAGGAAACCTCCTGCTGATTACCACCTACCGCCCTCCCTCAGCTGATGAATCAGTCCTCCTCCATGTTGAGCACCACTTGGAGGAAGTACTGAAGGTAGCAAGGGCACAGAATGTACTCTGGGTGGGGGACTTCAATGTCCATCACCAAGAGTGGCTCGGTAGCACCACTACTGACCGAGCTGGCCGAGTCCTGAAGGACATAGCTGCTAGATTGGGCCTATGGCAGGTGGTGAGCGAACCAACACGAGGGAAAAACCTACTTGACCTCGTCCTCACCAATCTACCTGTCGCAAATGCATCTGTCCATGACAGTATTGGTAGGAGTGACCACCGCACAGTCCTCGTGGAGATGAAGTCCCGTCTTCGCACTGAGGACACCATCCAACGTGTTGTGTGGCACTACCACCGTGCTAAATGGGATAGATTCAGAACAGATCTAGCAGCTCAAAACTGGGCATCCATGAGGCGCTGTGGGCCATCAGCAGCAGCAGAATTGTATTCCAGCACAATCTGTAATCTCATGGCCCGGCATATTCCTCACTCTACCATTACCAACAAGCCAGGGGATCAACCCTGGTTCAATGAGGAGTGTAGAAGAGCATGCCAGGAGCAGCACCAGGCGTACCTAAAAATGAGGTGCCAACCTGGTGAAGCTACAACTCAGGACTACATGCATGCTAAACAGCGGAAGCAACATGCTATAGACAGGGCTAAGCGATTCCACAACCAACGGATCAGATCAAAGCTCTGCAGTCCTGCCACATCCAGTCGTGAATGGTGGTGGACAATTAAACAACTAACGGGAGGAGGAGGCTCTGCAAACATCCCCATCCTCAATGATGGCGGAGTCCAGCACGAGTGCAAAAGACAAGGCTGAAGCGTTTGCAACCATCTTCAGCCAGAAGTGCCGAGTGGATGATCCATCTCGGCCTCCTCCCGATATCCCCACCATCACGGAAGCCAGTCTTCAGCCAATTCGATTCACTCCACGTGATATCAAGAAACGGCTGAGTGCACTGGATACAACAAAGGCTATGGGCCCCGACAACATCCCAGCTGCAGTGCTGAAGACTTGCGCTCCAGAACTAGCTGCGCCTCTAGCCAAGCTGTTCCAGTACAGCTACAATTACAACACTGGCATCCACCCGACAATGTGGAAAATTGCCCAGGTATGTCCTGTCCACAAAAAGCAGGACAAATACAATCCGGCCAATTACAGCCCCATCAGTCTACTCTCAATCATCAGCAAAGTGATGGAAGGTGTCGTCGACAGTGCTATCAAGCGGCACTTACTCACCAATAACCTGCTCACCGATGCTCAGTTTGGGTTCTGCCAGGACCACTCGGCTCCAGACCTCATTACAGCCTTGGTCCAAACATGGACAAAAGAGCTGAATTCCAGAGGTGAGGTGAGAGTGACTGCCCTTGACATCAAGGCAGCATTTGACCGAGTGTGGCACCAAGGAGCCCCAGTAAAATTGAAGTCAATGTGAATCAGGGGGAAAACTCTTCAGTGGCTGGAGTCATACCTAGCACAAAGGAAGATGGTAGTGGTTGTTGGAGGCCAATCATCTCAGCCCCAGGACATTGCTGCAGGAGTTCCTCAGGGCAGTGTCCTCGGCCCAACCATCTTCAGCTGCTTCATCAATGACCTTCCCTCCATCATAAGGTCAGAACTGGGGATGTTCGCTGATGATTGCACAGTGTTCAGTTCCATTCACAACCCCTCAGTTAATGAAGCAGTCCGAGCCCGCATGCAGCAAGACCTGGACAACATCCAGGCTTGGGTTGATAAGTGGCAAGTAACATTCGCACCAGACAAGTGCCAGGCAATGACCATCTCCAACAAGAGAGAGTCTAACTACCTCCCCTTGACATTCAACGGCATTAACATTGCCGAATCCCCCACCATCAACATCCTGGGGGTCACCATTGACCAGAAACTTAACTGGACCAGCCATATAAATACAGTGGCTACGAGAGCAGGTCAGAGGCTGGGTATTCTGCGGCGAGTGACTCACCTCCTGACTCCCCAAAGCCTTTCCACCATCTACAAGGCACAAGTCAGGAGTGTGATGGAATACTCTCCACTTGCCTGGATGAGTGCAGCTCCAACAACACTCAAGAAGCTCGACACCATCCAAGATAAAGCAGCCCGCTTGATTGACACCCCATCCACCACCCTAAACATTCACTCCCTTCACCACCGGCGCACAGTGGCTGCAGTGTGTACCATCCACAGGATGCAATGCAGCAACTCGCCAAGGCTTCTTCGACAGCACCTCCCAAACCCGTGACCTCTACCACCTCGAAGGACAAGAGCAGCAGGCACATGGGAACAACACCACCTGCATGTTCCCCTCCAAGTCACACACCATCCCGACTTGGAAATATATCGCCGTTCCTTCATTGTCGCTGGGTCAAAATCCTGGAACTCCCTTCCTAACAGCACTGTGGGAGAACCTTCACCACACGGACTGCAGCGGTTCAAGAAGGCGGCTCACCACCACCTTCTCGAGGGCAATTTGGGATGGGCAAAAAATGCCGGCCTTGCCAGCGACGCCCACATCCCATGAACGAATAAAAAAAAAAGATTCACTCGGACATCGGGTTTGATGGACCAATGTAAAAGATGGAGGAGACATGAACGTAACTCGCAACAGCCTAACATTCTGCCGTCTTTTAAGCCACGTATGGTTTGGGCCCAGATTGCAGGTGTCTCTCGGCATAATCCCGCAGGAGATTCTAGGCCTGTGATGCGTCTGCAGGAATGGAGCTGCGAATTCAGTGCTCGAAGCGGGGGCAGGAGGCTCCTCAGGTGCTGTGTGGAAGCGATGTCCAATCTGCCGTCCTGAGCCCAGAGACCCCACCCTGTTAAGACCAGGCAACTCAGTCCCATCTGTGCTGTTAGACTTTTTATTGGTTGATTGATCTTGTTGTTCGTGCCTCATCGGTGGATAAATCCTAAATCAGATCCACACGATCTGATGGAATCAGTAACTTGGGATTTTAATGGGAACTTTGATTTCGGGATGGCCCACCACATCTCCAAATGGCCCAGGAAACAGGAAGCTTGGAATGTGCTGCACTACAACAACAACAACTTGTATTTATTGAGCACCTTTAAGGTAGTAAAACGTCCCAAGGAGCTTCACAGGAGAGATTATCAAACAAAATTTGATACTGAGCCACATTAGGAGATATTTGGACAGGTGACCAAAAGCTTGGTCAAAGAGGTAGATTTTAAGGAGTGTCTTAAAGGAGGAGAGCGAGGTGGAGAGGTTTAGGGAGGGAATTCCAGAGCTTAGGGCCAAGACAGCTGAAGGCACGGCCGCCAATGGTGGAGTGAAGGAAGTGGGGGATGGACAAGAGGCCTGAATTGGAGGAGTGCAGAGATCTGGGAGGGTTGTAGGGCTGGAGGAGGTTACAGAGATAGGGAGGGGCGGGACCAGGGAGGGATTTGAAAACAAGGATGAGAATTTTAAAATCGAGGTGTTGCCGGACTGGGAGCCGATGTAGGTCAGTGAGCACAGGGGTGATGGGAGAACTATATTTTAAATTTAGAGGATTTTTTTCTTCAGAGTTTCACTCTCCTCCCATTCCAGAAGGACTTGGCAGCTCTCTGATACCTCAATCAAATGACCAATCTTCATGCGTGAGCCTAGACAGGTTATTGAACCATGGAAGGCATCACAACCAACCCTCCATACCTGCCATATACACGCGTGCACTTTTCTTGTAATTAGTCACTGCCCATTGATCAGGAGCAGGAACACCTGGTTGAATTTTCCCTTTCCAGGGGAGGCCGTGGAGAGTTGTAAACACTCAGAGTGTAAAAGGCTTAGAGGGTACAAAATTCTTAACGTGCATCCAGGAGAGCTTTTTGAGCCAGCATGTAGAAAGTCCTACAAGAGAGGGGGCGGTACTGGACCTAATTCTAGGGAATGTGGCCGGCCAAGTGGAAGAAGTGCTAGTAGGTGAGCACTTTGGTGACAGTGACCATAATTCGGTGAGATTTAAGGTGGTCATGGAAAAGGACAGGGAGAGGCCGGAAATAAAGGTTCTAAATTGGGGGAAGGCCGATTTTAATAGGATAAGGCAGGATCTGGCCAAAATGGACTGGGATCAGCTGCTTGTAGGAAAATCCGCATCGGAGCAATGGGAGTCTTTCAGAAGGGAGATTGAGACCATACAATGGCAACATGTTCCCGTAAAGGTCAAGGGTGGTTCCAAGAATTCCAGGGAACCTTGGATGTCAGGGGATATACGAGAATGGATTAGGAAAAAAAGGAGGGCTTTTGGCAGATACAAAAGGCTAAAGACGGAGGAAGCCCTCGACGAGTACAAAAAGTGCAGGGGGATACTTAAAAAAGAAATTAGGAGATCAAGGAGGGGCCATGAAATAACACTGGCGAGCAAAATAAAGGAAAATCCTAAGATGTTTTATAGGTATATTAAGGGTAAGAGGATGACTAGGGAAAAAATAGGGCCCATTAGGGACAAAAATGGCAATGTGTGTGTGGAGCCGGCAGATGTAGGAGGGGTTCTAAATGAATTTTTTGCATCTGTTTTCACTATGGAGAAGGACGATGTAGACATAGAAATACGGCAGGGGGACTGTGATATACTCGAACATATTAACATCGAGCGGGAGGAGGTATTGGCGGTTTTAGCAGGCCTAAAAATGGATAAATCCCCAGGCCCGGACGAAATGTATCCCAGGCTGCTGTGTGAGGCAAAGGAGGAGATTGCGGGGGCTCTAACACATATATTCAGAACCTCTCTGGCCACAGGGGATGTGCCAGAGGACTGGAGAACCGCTAATGTAATACCATTATTCAAGAAGGGGAGTAGGGAAAAACCGGGGAACTACTGCCCAGTGAGCCTAACATCAGTGGTAGGAAAATTATTGGAAAAAATTCTGAAGGACAAAATTAGTCTCCACTTGGAGAAGCAAGGATTAATCAGGGATAGTCAACATGGCTTTGTCAAGGGAAGATCATGTCTGACTAATTTGATTGAATTTTTTGAGGGGGTGACTAGGCGTGTGGATGAGGGTAACGCAGTGGATGTGGTATACATGGATTTCAGTAAGGCCTTCGATAAAGTCCCCCACAGGAGACTGGTCAAGAAGGTACGAGCCCATGGAATCCAGGGTGCCTTGGCACTTTGGATACAAAACTGGCTTAGTGGCAGAAGGCAGAGGGTGATGGTCGAAGGTTGTTTTTGTGACTGGAAGCCTGTGGCCAGTGGGGTACCACAGGGATCGGTGCTGGGTCCCTTGCTGTTTGTGGTCTACATTAATGACTTGGATATGAATGTAAAAGGTATGATCAGTAAGTTCGCTGATGATACAAAGATTGGTAGGGTGGTAAATAGCGAGGAGGATAGCCTCCGTCTGCAGGACGATATAGATGGGTTGGTCAGATGGGCGGAACAGTGGCAAATGGAATTTAACCCGGAAAAATGCGAGGTGATGCACTTTGGAGGGACTAACAAGGCAAGGGAATACACAATGAATGGGAGGACCCTAGGCAAGACAGAGGGTCAGAGGGATCTTGGTGTGCAAGTTCACAGATCCCTGAAGGCGGCGGAACAGGTAGATAAGGTGGTAAAGAAGGCATTTGGGATACTTGCCTTTATTAGCCGAGGCATAGAATATAAGAGCAAGGAGGTTATGATGGAGCTGTATAAAACACTGGTTAGGCCACAGCTGGAGTACTGTGTGCAGTTCTGGTCGCCACACTACAGGAAGGATGTGATCGCTTTGGAGAGGGTGCAGAGGAGATTCACCAGGATGTTACCAGGGCTGGAGCGCTTCAGCTATGAAGAGAGACTGGGAAGATTGGGTTTGTTTTCCTTGGAGCAGAGGAGGCTGAGGGGGGACATGATTGAGGTGTACAAAATTATGAGGGGCACAGATAGGATGGATACTAAGGAGCTTTTTCCCTTCGTTGAGGGTTCTATAACAAGGGGACATAGATTCAAGGTAAAAGGCGGGAGGTTTAGAGGGGATTTGAGAAAGAACTTTTTCACCCAGAGGGTGGTTGGAGTCTGGAACTCACTGCCTGAAAGGGTTGTGGAGGCAGGAACCCTCACAACATTCAAGAAGCATTTGGATGAGCACTTGAAATGCCATAGCATACAAGGCTACGGACCAAATGCTGGAATATGGGATTAGAGTAGACAGGGCTGATGGCCGGCGCGGACACGATGGGCCGAAGGGCCTCTATCCGTGCTGTATAACTCTATGACTCTATGACTTGGCCCCTGACTGAGCTCAGCACAGAGCAGCATCAAACTCTACAGCTGTTCATCTACTTAGGTCCTTCCTTTGGCCAGGAATCACCTTCTTAAAGACAGAGGGCCCGACATTAGGAGGGAGGCGGGTTGGTAGCAGGGGGTCGACTGGGCACGCGATCGCAGCCTAATTGAAGGTACTTACGCGTGACTTCCGGGTTTCCCGTTCCGGATCTGCGCAGTGGGCGGACTGCACACCCGCATCACAGGCTGTCAGCAGGAGGGGCCCTATTTAAAGGGGCAGTCCTCCAATGCTCTTCCTGCAGCAAAGAACCAAAATAATAGTATGGAGCAGGCCAGAGGCAAGGCTCCAAGGTTCTCTGACTCCTCACTCCAGGTGCTGCTCGATGGGCTGAGGAGGAGGAGGGAAATTCTGTTCCCATCTGATGGGAGGAGGTGGCCTCCCTCTGCCCCCAAGAAGGCCTGGCTGGAGGTGGCCGAGGAGGTCAGCAGCAGCGGCAATGTGTGCATAACCTGGGTCCAGTGCAGGAAGTGCTTTAATGACCTAACCAGGTCAGCCAAAGTGAGTATACTTACACATTCTCCCACACTCCGTCTTCCACATCACCTCCACCACCACACAACTCCTTCTGCTCTGCCACCACAACGCTCCCGCATCACTCCTCACATCCACTCAACCATCATCCTCACCTTGCCTGCACTTACTCACCGTCCCTGTCCCCATTCAAACACTACCACGCAACCCAATCCTCATACAATCTCATGGCTATGTCTCACACACACCCTCCCATGCATCTCCCTCACGCTCACCCCCACCCACACCAATGCATGCAGTGGGTCACCATGCAACCATCACTCAATCTCACCTCTCTGTGTTTTGCCTTGATAGGAGAAGAGATGCCAGAATGCCCGGGAGAGGGCACAGACCGGAGGGGGCCCGCCACACCAGGTGGTCTTAACAGACGCGGAGCAGCAGGCATTGGAAGTAAGCCGGACGCTGGAGTGCCTGTCCGTGGCGGACGCCGAGACTGGGAACGCACAAACGGCTGGTGACAGAAATCTAACACTCAGAACTCATGATAATGAATGATCTTAACATTGCTTGGCATCTGCAGCACCTCAACATCTGTCCACATGCTTAATATTGCTTTCTGTTCTCTTGCAGGGCCATCTGTGAGTGCCGTGACTGCGGAGGGCGATTCCTCAGAGGACCTGCCGGTCTCTGAGGGTCCATCGTCACATCCGAGCCAGCCATCCACCAGCGCAGATACACACACCTCGGTGGGTCCCCGTCCTCACTTAGTTGGGCTTTCACATGGTGAGTCACCACACACATGTGAGCACGAGCAGACCCTGGTGGCAGGGGCAGCCGTGGAGAGTCCGCGTCAGTGGGAGCACTCTTCTGCAGGCTCTGCTCAGCTGGACCCAGATGCTGAACCCTGGGGGCCAGCCATGAAAAGGAGAGTCATCGAGGGTCAGCAGCACATTGCCGAGGTACTGGAACAGGTGCCACGCACACTCTCCACAATCGCGCAGAGGATGGAGGAGTCCAACTCCTGCATGAGGGGAATGGTGGCACAGGTACAGGAGGGAATCGCTGAGATAGTATCGCGGGTAGGTGCGGGAATGTCTGCGATGGAGGAAAGGCTAGCCTCCATCGAGCTTCAAGCACAGCTCAACAGTGAGTCCATTCAGGCCCTGACAACGGCCATTCGGATTCAGGGTGAGCAACATTCTGCCGCCTTAAACAGGCTGCAGATAACTTACAACTGGCCTTCCAAGGCATCACACAAGTCTGTCAGCTGGAGGAGCCCTATTTAAAGGGGCAGTCCTCTACTGACTGATGCTGCAAGAAATCGGAAAAATTACAGCATGGAGCAGCCCAGGCGGAAGGCTGCTCCCAGGTTTAATGATGCCTCACTCCAGCTCTTATTGGATGGGGTGAGGAGGAGGGGGAGGACAGAGATCTTCCCCCCCGGCGGGCGGGAGGAAGCGGCCTGCCTCTGCCACCAAGAAGGCCTGGCTCGAGGTGGCAGAGGAGGTCACCTGCACCACCAACATATCGCCCACCTGCATACAGTGCAGGAGGCGCTTCAATGACTTAAGTAGGTCAGCCAAAGTGAGTACACTTACTCATTCCCCTACACTCCGTCTGCCACATCACCGCCCCCACCCCACATCTCCTTCTGCACTGCCAACACTACTTTGTCACATCACCCCTCATACCCACTCAAACCTCATCCTCATCTTACTTGCACTTACTCACCTCGCCAGTACTCATCCCACCACTGCCACTCAACCCAATCCTCACACAATCTCATGGCTCTATCTCATACTCACCCTCTCATGCATCTCCCTCACGGTCAGCCTCACTCAACCTGCCACCACCTGTGCTGCAGCCACAGGGCATGCATCACATATGTGCAGTAGGCAGCGTAAGGCAAACGTGTCGTGAGCATGAAGGGGATGCACAAGGGTGTTTGAGGGTTTGTCATGGTTGTTACCTATATTTAATATCTGAGCAACTCACATTACATATTATATTGGCACCACTACTGCCACGTCTTCGCGAATCCTGTCTGGTTTGTGCAATAATTCCCTTTCCTGAGGATCACTATGAAGACCCACAACTGATGCCACCCATTGTGTCACTGCAGAGTGGGTGCAGGTGTATTTGCAGGGCTCTTTTGTGCAGACGACTGAGAGACGTCGGCGATGTCCCCGGTGGCACCCTGGAAGGATGCGGAGGAGAAGTTGTTGAGGGCAGTGGTGACTTTGACAGCGACAGGTAAGAAGATGGTGCTCGGGCCAGCCAGGAGCAGCTCGGCATGAAGGAGGCTGCAGATGTCCACGACTACATGTCGAGTGACTCTGAGCCTCCGTGTGCACTGCTGCTCAGAGAGGTCCAGGAAGCTGAGCCTCGGTCTGTGGACCCTGTGGTGAGGGTAGTGCCCTCTGCGACACATCTCTCTCTGCGGTTGCCCTCCCTCCTGCTGTACAGGTGGATGTGTCACAGCACTGTGTTGTGGAGCTCCACGTGTCAGAGGTGGATGGCGAGGCTGGTGAGGCTGGTGATGCTGTTCGCCCTCCGAGGAGGTCATGACTGCAGCTACGGCGGCCCCCATCCAGAAGATGTACATTTGAGGGGGTCCGCAAGGTAGGTACATGTCTCTGGACCCCGGGGTAAGTGTGCAAGTTGGTGAATTTTATTGTTAGGAGGAGGGTGGTGGAGGCCAAACTTTATCCCAAGTGACAGAGTGGCCTCCTGCAATGAGTGAGGGTCTCCCCCCACCAACCTGTGAAATGGACCTTTGCAGCTGCCACAGGCTGATAGCTGCAACACGTCCATTTGAACTGAGAGTGTTTCCCCCAGTACGGGAAACAGTCCCAGTTGTTTGTAAAATCCCAACCCTCCTAAAATATCTCGTTAATCTGGTCTGTAAACGACCTGAAATACCAAAATAAATACCTTAAGTGGCACCCTGCTGGCTTTAATTGCTGGCGGGAGTCCCACATGCGGGGGCTGCGCATGTCAGCGCGTCAGTGGGGAACCCGGAAGTGGGCGGGTTAGAGCCGGGCTCCCAACCCGATCCGGGAATCCCCGATTTTCGTAACCCCCCCGCCAGGAACGCACCCAATTGCGGGTGCGAAAATCGAGCTCTATATTTATTTATTGATGTTTTTTATGTTGAACAGTGTATTTATTTATTGATATTATCAATATTAAACAGTGTGTTCATTTGCTGACATTTTTTACATTAAATAG
The DNA here is from genome assembly GCF_035084215.1 of Heptranchias perlo. Taxonomy (NCBI): domain Eukaryota; kingdom Metazoa; phylum Chordata; class Chondrichthyes; order Hexanchiformes; family Hexanchidae; genus Heptranchias; species Heptranchias perlo. The sequence continues at coordinate 1,267,562 of NW_027138214.1, read as the reverse complement.
TGTATTTATTAATTGATTGCCTTTATTGTGGAGAATGTTGCTGAATATGTAAAGGCAGCACTGCCTGGAACTTTTACTTCTTCTTCACCCTCTCTCCATTTCACAGAAAATGGAGGCAATGTAAAGTGCCGCTGGTATATTTGTAATGATGGACGATGGTGGGATATCCCAAGGTGTCGAGACTGTTGAGGATTGGAGAGCAGGAGGTTAAGGGGTGATGTTATCGAAGTCTATAAAATAATGAGGGGCATAGATAAGGTCGATAGTCAAAATCTTTTCCCAAAGGTAGGGGAGTCTATAACGAGGGGGCATAGATTTAAGGTGAGAGGGGAGAGATACAAAAGGGTCCAGAGGGGCAATTTTTTCACTCAAAGGGTGGTGAGTGTCTGGAACGAGCTGCCAGAGGCAGTAGTAGAGGCGGGTACAATTTTGTCTTTTAAAAAGCATTTGGACAGTTACATGGGTAAGATGCGTATAGAGGGATATGGGCCAAGTGCAGGCAATTGGGACTAGCTTAGTGGTATAAACTGGGCGACATGGACATGTTGGGCCGAAGGGCCTGTTTCCATGTTGTAACTTCTATGATTCTATGATTGTCTGTGATATACCATCACACAAAGCTCCCACACCTACTAGACTGTGTAGCATACTTTCCACAACCCTGCACCTCAGCCTTGTGCCATTGTTCTCCGATTATTTGGCTTTTGTGTGTGTACTGGCATTTCCGAAGAGCTTTATACCTGAGTTAAACTCTTTGGCTTTTTAAAAATTCATTCTCGGGATGACCAGCGTCGAGAGCGGCGGAAGAAGAGCCTTTCTTTCTCTCTCCCACAGAGCGGTCGGCAGCGGGGAAGGAGGAGCGGTGGGAGCGGCGGTGAGTCGATAAAGGGAGCAGCGGAGGCCTGAGGGACTTAACTCCTGGACCTAAGATAAAGAAGAAGCAAAAAGTAATCCAAGTGGGACGTCACCAAGGAAGAGGTAAGTGATTGGTTGGTGAGTATTTTCCTGCTGAATTTGTCTAAGGTTAGAGTTTGTGGATTCTCTGGTCTCTGTTGTGTCGTGGGGGACTGCTGTTCAGCAAGGGCCCTTGAGTATACCTTTTAATTGAAGTGAAATTGGTGGGATTCATTTAATTTGAATTAATTAGTTAAAGGGTAAGTCATGTCAGGACAGCCCAGCCCCGTGTTATGCTCTTCCTGCTCTATGTGGGAAATCAGGGACCCTTCCGGTGTCCCTGACGACCATGTGTGCGGGAAATGTATCCAGCTGCAGCTACTAACAAACCGCATTGCGGCACTGGAGCTGCGGATGGATTCATTAAGGAGCATTCGCGATGCTGAGAACATCGTGGATAGCACGTTTAGTGAGATGGTCACACCGCAGGTAAAGGTTGAACAGGCAGGAAGTAAGTGGGTGACCACCAGGCAGAGTAAGAGGAGCAGGCAGGCAGTGCAGGGGTCCCCTGTGGCCGTCCCCCTCTCAAACAAATATACCGCTTTGGATATTGTTGAGGGGGATGACTTATCAGGGGAAGGCAGCAGCAGCCAACTTCCTGGCACCAGGGGTAGCTCTGCTGCACAGGCTGGGAGGAAAAAGAGTGGAAGAGCTATAGTGGTAGGGGATTCTATCGTAAGGGGAACAGACAGGCGTTTCTGTGGCCGTAAACGTGACTCCAGGATGGTTTGTTGCCTCCCTGGTGCCAGGGTCATGGATGTCACTGAGCGGCTACAGGGCATTCTCAAGGGGGAGGGTGAGCAGGCAGAGGTCGTGGTCCACATTGGGACCAACGACATAGGTAGGAAGGGAGATGAGGTCCTGCATCAAGAATTTAGGGAGCTAGGTAGCAGATTAAAGAGCAGGACCTCAAAGGTTGTAATCTCTGGATTACTCCCAGTGCCACGGGCTAGTGAGTATAGAAATAGGAGGATAGAACAGATGAATGCGTGGCTAAAGAGTTGGTGCAGGAGGGAGGGTTTCAGTTTCCTGGATCACTGGGCCTGCTTCTGGGGAAGGTGGGACTTGTACAAGTCGGACGGGTTGCACCTGAACCAGAGCGGGACAAATATCCTTGCGGGGAGGTTTGCTAGCACTGTTGGGGGGGGTTTAAACTAACTTGGCAGGGGGATGGGATACAGAGTGGAGCTACAATAGGGGGTGATGTGCAGCCAAATATAGAGAAAAAAACAAGTCAGCTTGGAAGACAGGACAAATATGTAAGGGCAAGGCTGGATGGCATCTATTTTAATGCAAGGAGTCTTGCGAATAAGGTGGATGAACTGAAGGTGTTGATAAACACATGGGAGTATGATATTGTTGCTTTCACAGAGACATGGTTGAGGGAGGGGCAAGACTGGCAGCTCAATATTCCGGGGTACAGAATCTTCAGGCGAGACAGAGGGGGAGGTATAAGAGGAGGGGGGGTCGCAATATTAATTAAAGAATCAATTACTGCCATAAGGAGGGATGATATATTAGCAGGTTCCTCTAAGAGGCCATATGGGTGGAGCTTAAAAACAAAAAGGGGGCAAGCACTTTGATGGGAGTGTACCATAGACCCCCAAACAGTCAGGGGGAGATAGAGGAACAGATATGTAGGCAAATCTCAGAAAATTGTGCAAATAATAGGGTAATAATAGTGGGGGATTTCAACTTCCCCAATATTAACTGGGATACTCAGAGTGTAAAAGGCTTAGAGGGTACAAAATTCTTAACGTGCATCCAGGAGAGCTTTTTAAGCCAGCATGTAGAAAGTCCTACAAGAGAGGGGGTGGTACTGGACCTAATTCTAGGGAATGTGGCCGGCCAAGTGGAAGAAGTGCTAGTAGGTGAGCACTTTGGTGACAGTGACCATAATTCAGTGAGATTTAAGGTGGTCATGGAAAAGGACAGGGAGGGGCCGGAAATAAAGGTTCTAAATTGGGGGAAGGCCGATTTTAATAGGATAAGGCAGGATCTGGCCAAAATGGACTGGGATCAGCTGCTTGTAGGAAAATCCGCATCGGAGCAATGGGAGTCTTTCAGAAGGGAGATTGAGACCATACAATGGCAACATGTTCCCGTAAAGGTCAAGGGTGGTTCCAAGAACTCCAGGGAACCTTGGATGTCAGGGGATATACGAGAATGGATTAGGAAAAAAAGGAGGGCTTTTGGCAGATACAAAAGGCTAAAGACGGAGGAAGCCCTCGACGAGTACAAAAAGTGCAGGGGGATACTTAAAAAAGAAATTAGGAGATCAAGGAGGGGCCATGAAATAACACTGGCGAGCAAAATAAAGGAAAATCCTAAGATGTTTTATAAGTATATTAAGGGTAAGAGGATAACTAGGGAAAAAATAGGGCCCATTAGGGACAAAAATGGCAATCTGTATGTGGAGCCGGCAGATGTAGGAGGGGTTCTAAATGAATTTTTTGCATCTGTTTTCACTATGGAGAAGGACGATGTAGACATAGAAATACGGCAGGGGGACTGTGATATACTCGAACATATTAACATCGAGCGGGAGGAGGTATTGGCGGTTTTAGCAGGCCTAAAAATGGATAAATCCCCAGGCCCGGACGAAATGTATCCCAGGCTACTGTGTGAGGCAAAGGAGGAGATTGCGGGGGCTCTAACACATATATTCAGAACCTCTCTGGCCACAGGGGATGTGCCAGAGGACTGGAGAACCGCTAATGTAATACCATTATTCAAGAAGGGGAGTAGGGAAAAACCGGGGAACTACAGGCCAGTGAGCCTAACATCAGTGGTAGGAAAATTATTGGAAAAAATTCTGAAGGACAAAATTAGTCTCCACTTGGAGAAGCAAGGATTAATCAGGGATAGTCAACATGGCTTTGTCAAGGGAAGATCATGTCTGACTAATTTGATTGAATTTTTTGAGGGGGTGACTAGGCGTGTGGATGAGGGTAACGCAGTGGATGTGGTATACATGGATTTCAGTAAGGCCTTCGATAAAGTCCCCCACAGGAGACTGGTCAAGAAGGTACGAGCCCATGGAATCCAGGGTGCCTTGGCACTTTGGATACAAAACTGGCTTAGTGGCAGAAGGCAGAGGGTGATGGTCGAAGGTTGTTTTTGTGACTGGAAGCCTGTGGCCAGTGGGGTACCACAGGGATCGGTGCTGGGTCCCTTGCTGTTTGTGGTCTACATTAACGACTTGGATATGAATGTAAAAGGTATGATCAGTAAGTTCGCTGATGATACAAAGATTGGTAGGGTGGTAAATAGCGAGGAGGATAGCCTCAGTCTGCAGGACGATATAGATGGGATGGTCAGATGGGCGGAACAGTGGCAAATGGAATTTAACCCGGAAAAGTGCGAGGTGATGCACTTTGGAGGGACTAACAAGGCATGGGAATACACAATGAATGGGAGGACCCTAGGCAAGACAGAGGGTCAGAGGGATCTTGGTGTGCAAGTTCACAGATCCCTGAAGGCGGCGGAACAGGTAGATAAGGTGGTAAAGAAGGCATATGGGATACTTGCCTTTATTAGCTGAGGCATAGAATATAAGAGCAAGGAGGTTATGATGGAGCTGTATAAAACACTGGGTAGGCCACAGCTGGAGTACTGTGTGCAGTTCTGGTCACCACACTACAGGAAGGATGTGATCGCTTTGGAGAGGGTGCAGAGGAGATTCACCAGGATGTTACCAGGGCTGGAGCGCTTCAGCTATGAAGAGAGACTGGGAAGATTGGGTTTGTTTTCCTTGGAGCAGAGGAGGCTGAGGGGGGACATGATTGAGGTGTACAAAATTATGAGGGGCACAGATAGGATGGATACTAAGGAGCTTTTTCCCTTCGTTGAGGGTTCTATAACAAGGGGACATAGATTCAAGGTAAAAGGCGGGAGGTTTAGAGGGGATTTGAGAAAGAACGTTTTCACCCAGAGGGTGGTTGGAGTCTGGAACTCACTGCCTGAGAGGGTTGTGGAGGCAGGAACCCTCACAACATTCAAGAAGCATTTGGATGAGCACTTGAAATGCCATAGCATACAAGGCTACGGACCAAATGCTGGAATATGGGATTAGAGTAGACAGGGCTTGATGGCCGGCGCGGACACGATGGGCCGAAGGGCCTCTATCCGTGCTGTATAACTCTATGACTCTATGACTCTATGTGGGTGTCGCTGGAAGGCAGACATTTCTTGCCACATCCACTGGTTCCCCCTTATCTATTCTACTTGTTACATCCTCAAAGAACTCCAATGCATGATTTCCCTTTCATAAATCCATGTTGACTCTGCCAAATCCTATTCTTATTTTCTAAGTGTCCTGTTATCACATCCTTTATAATAGACTCTAGCATTTTCCCTACTACTGATGTCAGGCTAACAGGTCTGTAGTTCCCTGTTTTCTCTCTCCCTCCTTTCTTAAATAGTGGGGTTACATTTTCCACCCTCCAATCTGCAGGAACTTTCCAGAATCTATAGAATTTTGGAAGATGACAACCAATGCATCCACTATCTCTATATCCACCTCTTTCAAAACCCTGGGATGTAGATCATCAGGTCCTTGGGATTTATCGACTTTCAGTCCCATTAATTTCTCTAGTATTATTTTTTTACTAATTTCCTTCAGTTCCTCATTCTCACCAGACCCTTGGTTCTCTAGTATTTCTGGGAGATTTTTTGTGTCTTCTTCCATGTAGACAGACACAAAATATTTGTTTAATTTCTCTGCCATTTCCTTATTCCCCATTATAAATTCTCCCGTCTCTCTCTGTAAGGGACCCACATTTGCCTTCACCAGTCTTTTCCTTTTTACATACCTATAGGAGCTTTCACAGTCCGTTTTTATGTTTCTCGCTAGTTTACTCTCATATTCTATTTACTTTCTTTATCAATTTCTTGGTCCTTTGCTGAATTCTAAAATGCTCCCAATCCTCGGGCTTACTGCTTTTTCTGGTGACTTTATATGCCTCTTCCTTTGATTTAATACGATCTTTAATTTCTCTTGTTATCCACAGTTGGACCACTTTTCCTGTTGGGTTTTTGTGCCTTAAAGGAATATATATTTGTTGCAAATTATGTATTAATTCTTTAAATGCCAGCCATTGCCTGTCTACCATCATACCTCTAAATGTAGTTCCCCAATCAAACACAGCTAACTTGCGCCTCATACCTTCGTTGTTTCCTTTGTTTAGATTTAAGACCCTAGTTTCGGATTGAACTACATCACTTTCAAACTTAATGAAGAATTCTATCATATTATGGTCACTTTTCCCTAAGGGCTCCTTTACAACAAGATTATTAATTAACCCTTTCTCATTGCACAATTCTAGATCTAAAATAGCCTGTTCCCTAGTTGGTTCCTCAACATACTGATCGAGAAAACCAACTTGTATACATTCCAGGAATTCGTCCTCCACAGTATTAGTGCTAATTTGTTTTGCCCAATTTATATGTAGATTAAAGTCCCCCATGATTCGTGTACTCCACATGATATCAAGAAACGGCTGAGTGCACTGGATAAAACAAAGGCTATGGGCCCCGTCGAAATCCTGGCTGTAGTGCTGAAGAATTGTGCTCAAGAACTAGCCGCACCTCTAGCCAAGCTGTTCCAGTACAGCTACAACACTGGCATCTACCCGACAATGTGGAAAATTGCCCAGGCATGTCCTGTCCACAAAAAGCAGGATAAATCCAATCCAGCCATTTACTGCCCCATCAGTCTACTCTCAATCATCATTAAAGTGAAGGAAGATGTCGTCAACAGTGCTATCAAGCGGCACTTACTCACCAATAACCTGCTCACCAATGCTCAGTTTGGGTTCCGCCAGGACCACTCGGCTCCAGACCTCATTACAGCCTTGGTCCAAACATGGACAAAAGATCTGAATTCCAGAGGTGAGGTGGGAGTGACTGCCCTTGACATCAAGACAGCATTTGACCGAGTGTGGCACCAAGGAGCCCTAGTAAAATTGAAGTCAATGGGAATCAGGGGGAAAACTTTCCAGTGGCTGGAGTCATACCCAGCACAAAGGAAGATGGTAGAGGTTGTTGGAAGCCAATCATCTCAGTCCCAGGACATTGCTGCAGGAGTTCCTCAGGGCAGTGTCCTAGGCCCAACCATCTTCAGCTGCTTCATCAATGACCTTCCCTCCACCATAAGGTCAGAAATGGGGATGTTCGCTGATGATTGCACAGTGTTTAGTTCCATTTGCAACCCCTCAGATAATGAAGCAGTCCGAGCCCGCATGCAGCAAGACCTGGACAACATCCAGGCTTGGGCTGATAAGTGGCAAGTAACATTCGTGCCAGACAAGTGCCAGGCAATGACCATCTCCAACAAGAGAGAGTCTAACCACCTCCCCTTGACATTCAACGGCATTACCATCGCCGAATCCCCCACCATCAACATCCTGGGGGTCACCATTGACCAGAATCTTAACTGGACCAGTCACATAAATACTGTGGCTACAAGAGCAGGTCAGAGGCTGGGTATTCTGTGGCGAGTGACTCACCTCCTGACTCCCCAAAGCCTTTCCACCATCTACAAGGCACAAGTCAGGAGTGTGATGGAATAATCTCCACTTGCCTGGATGAGTGCAGCTCCAACAACACTCAAGCAAACTAGGGGGCATAATCTTAGAATAAGGGGCTGATCTTTCAAAACTGAGATGAGGAGAAACTTCTTCACTCAGAGGGTGGTAGGTCTGTGGAATTTGCTGCCCCAGGAAGCTGTGGAAGCTACATCATTAAATAAATTTGAAACAGAAATAGACAGTTTCCTAGAAGTAAAGGTAATTAGGGCTTACCGGGAAGCGGGCTGGAAATTGGACATGAATTTAGATTTGAGGTTCGGATCAGATCAGCCATGATCTTATTGAATGGCGGAGCAGGCTTGAGGGGCCGATTGGCCTGCTCCTGCTCCTATTTCTTATGACTTATGACTTATGACAAGGGCAGCAGACACATGGGAACAACACCACCTGCACATTCCCCTCCAAGTCACACACCATCCTGACTTGGAAAAATATCGCCGTTCCTTCATCGTCGCTGGGTCAAAATCCTGGAACTCCCTTCCTAACAGCACTGTGGGAGAACCTTCACCACACGGACTGCAGCGGTTCAAGAAGGCGGCTCACCACCACCTTCTCAAGGGCAATTAGGGATGAACGAATAAAACAAATATTACCCTTGTTACATGCGCTTCTAATTTCCTGCTTTATACCGTGCCCTGCATTACCATTACTGTTTGGTGGCCTAAAAACAACTCCCACCAATGTTTTCTGCCCCTTGCTGTTTCTTAGCTCCACCCAAACTGATTCTACATCTTGATCTTCTGAGCCAAGATCCTCTCTCACTATTGTACTGACCTCATCCTTTATTAACAGCACTACCCCACCTCCTTTTCCTTTTTGCCTGTCCTTCCTTAATGTCGAATATCCGTGAATATTCAGTTCCCAGCCTTGGTCATCCTGCAGACACGTCTATCTTATTGGTGACCTCCTCAAAAAATTCAATTAGATTATTTAAATATGGGGCAATAGTTTGAAGGACAGAGGGGTCAAGGATGGTTTTTTGAGGAGGGAGGTGATGACGGCAGATTTGAAGGGGAGGGGGACAGTACCTGAGGAGAGGGAACCATTAACAGCTAACATGGGAGCCAGGAAGGGAAGTTGGGTGGTCAGCAGTTTAGTGGCAATGGGGTCGAGAGCAGGAGATGGGTCTCCTTGATGACAAGTTCATTGCAGCCAGAGGGGGTCAGGGTTAGGCTCAGGGTCAGGGTGTAGGTGAGGCTCAGGGTAAGGGTCAGGGTGACGGTCACGGTCAGGGTCAGGGTCAGTGTCAGGTTGAGGGTGAGGGTCAGGATGAGGGCCAGGGTGAGGGTCAAGGTCAGGGTCAGGGTCAGGCTCAAGGTCAGGATCAGGATCAGGGTCAGGGTCAGGGTCAGGATCAGGGTAAGGGTCAGGGTCATCATAGCTCAGTGGGCAGCACTCTCTCTCTCTCTCTCTCCTCTAAGTCAGAAGGTCCTGGGTTCAAGTCCCACTCCAGAGTCTTGAGCCCATAATCCAGGCTGACTCTCCCAGTGTAGTACTGAGGGAGTGCTGCACTGTTGGAGATGCCGTCTTTCGGGTGACACTTTAAACTGAGGCTCCATCTGTCCTCTCAGATAAATGTAAGAGATCCCGTAGCACTATTAAAAGAAGAGCAGGGGAGTTCTCCTTGGTGTCCTGGCCAATATTTATTCCTCAACCGACATCACTAAAACAAATGATCTGGTCATTATCACATTGCTGTTTGTGGGATCTTGCTGTGCGCACATTGGCTGTGGCGTTTCCTACATTACAACAGTGACTACACTTCAGAAGTATTTAATTGGTGTGAAGTGCCTTGGGCCATCCTGAGGTGGTGAAAGATGCTGTCGAAATGCAGGTTTCTTCTGTCCAGGGTCTGGGTTGGGTTTGAGCTCAGAGCCAACATCAGGGTCGTGGTCGGGGGTCGGGGTCGGGGATCAGGGTCATGTTTGAGTTGGGGGTCGGGGTCAGGGGTCGGGACCAGTGAATGGGAGATGGCTGTGAAATCCAGTGCTGATACAGTGTGTGCATGTTCCCCCTCTGCTGGCCAGGTTGTGGGAGTGTGAGGACTCGAGTCCCCCTGGTGATGAGCACAAGGTACGTCAGACAGGCTGGTACAATTGGTGTCAGAGATGTTTGGGTAAGTGGCGGTGGGGGGGACATTCACCTGGGGAGCAGGTGTCAGTTGGGACAGGATGGAGCTCTGTCTCGTATCAGAGAGGATTAGAAGTTCGAGATGGTTCTCTGAATTGTCCCCTTGGGTAAATCACCACCAGAGGCGTTAATCATCGCACAGTCTCAGGGTGGCCCAAACCCACAGCTGGGCTCAGTGCCCTGGGTTGGGGAGCCCGACATCAGCCAGCCCCCCCCCTGTGTGAACAGCGTTGGGAGAAATCTTCTCTGTTCTTGAGTTATAGAACAAAGAGATCTGGGAGTACAGGTTCACAGCTCCTTGAAAGTGGAGTCACAGGTGGATAGGGTGGTGAAGAAGGCATTCAGCATGCTTGGTTTCATTGGTCAGAACATTGAATGCAGGAGTTGGGATGTCTTGTTGAAGTTGTACAGGGCATTGGTGAGGCCACACTTGGAATACTGCGTACAGTTCTGGTCACCCTATTATAGAAAGGATATTATTAAACTAGAAAGAGTGCAGAAAAGATTTACTCGGATGCTACTGGGACTTGATGGTTTGACTTACAGGGAGAGGTTAGATAGACTGAGACTTTATTCCCTGGAGAGTAGGAGGTTTAGGGGTGATCTTATAGAAGTCTATAAAATAATGAGGGGCATAGATAAGGTCGATAGTCAAAATCTTTTCCCAAAGGTAGGGGAGTCTATAACGAGGGGGCATAGATTTAAGGTGAGAGGGGAGAGATACAAAAGGGTCCAGAGGGGCAATTTTTTCACTCAAAGGGTGGTGATTGTCTGGAACGAGCTGCCAGAGGCAGTAGTAGAGGTGGGTACAATTTTGTCTTTTAAAAAGCATTTGGACAGTTACATGGGTAAGATGGGTATCGAGGGATATGGGCCAAGTGCAGGCAATTGGGACTAGCTTAGTGGTATAAACTGGGCGACATGGACATGTTGGGCCGAAGGGCCTGTTTCCATGTTGTAAACTTCTATGATTCTATGATTCTATTTTTAATGAGGAGGTGAAAATAGCCCAGACAGGAATTGCACACTTGAGCGCGTTTAACTGGTGCAGTAAAAAGAGCAATTTCAGGGCTAACGAATCCTTCCAGATATCACCCAGGGTCTGTGGAAGGTTTTAAAAAATATGAAACACATAATTTGTACAAATTCTCCCTCCGCTGGCCGTGTTCTGGAAGTGCAGGGTCATGGGAAAAACACTGGGAATCAAGAATAATATTACAAAAGAGAAGGGGGAGAGAGTCAGCACCTTCAGGGGAGGGGGAGAGAGTCAGCTCCTTCAGGGCAGGGGGGAGAGAGTCAGCATCTTCAGGGGAGGGGGGAGAGAGTCAGCACCTTCAGGGGAGGGGGGAGAGAGTCAGCACCTTCAGGGGAGGGGGGAGAGAGTCAGCACCTTCAGGGGAGGGGGGAGAGAGTCAGCACCTTCAGGGGAGGGGGAGAGAGTCAGCACCTTCAGGGGAGGGGGGAGAGAGTCAGCACCTTCAGGGGAGGGGGGAGAGAGTCAGCATCTTCAGGGGAGGGGGGAGAGAGTCAGCACCTTCAGGGGAGGGGGAGAGAGAGTCAGCACCTTCAGGGGAGGGGGGGAGAGAGTCAGCACCTTCAGGGGAGGGGGGAGAGAGTCAGCATCTTCAGGGGAGGGGGGAGAGAGTCAGCACCTTCAGGGGAGGGGGGAGAGAGTCAGCACCTTCAGGGGAGGGGGAGAGAGTCAGCACCTTCAGGGGAGGGGAGAGAGTCAGCACCTTCAGGGGAGGGGGGAGAGAGTCAGCACCTTCAGGGGAGGGGGGAGAGAGTCAGCACCTTCAGGGGAGGGGGGAGAGAGTCAGCACCTTCAGGGGAGGGGGGAGAGAGTCAGCACCTTCAGGGGAGGGGGGAGAGAGTCAGCACCTTCAGGGGAGGGGGGAGAGAGTCAGCACCTTCAGGGGAGGGGGAGAGAGTCAGCACCTTCAGGGGAGGGGGGAGAGAGTCAGCACCTTCAGGGGTATGGGGTGAGGGGAGGGGGTTGGTGAGGGGAGGAGATGGACATTTTTTTACAAAGCTGGTTTTCTTTCGTTGGAAAGTGCAGTTTCGCCCATTTGGGACTGTGTTCATTCGGGGTGGTTTTTCGTGGCCACATTGAACAAATAACCAGTTCTTTCAGTCGACTGAGAATTGCAAACAAATTTCAACAAATTTCAACAAGACTGGCTGGAATGTGAGTGAATCGTCGATCAGATCAGGCCAGCCTCCCCTCCCTCACTGCCCCCCCGAGGGTAAATATTGAAACTGTTCTTTCTTTCTCACTCTGTGTTGACACTGTCTCAGGGCAGGACACAGAAAGAAAGAAAAGCAATGAGGTACTTTTGAACTGTAGTCACTGTTGTAATGTAGGAAATACAGCAGCCAATTTGTGCACAGCAAGATCCCACAAACAGTAATGTGATAATGATCAGATCATCTATTTTAGTGATGTTGTTTGAGATAATTATTGGCCAGGACACCGGGGAGAATGCCCTGCTCGTCATCCAATAGTGCCATGGGATCTTTTACGTTCTCCCAAGGGGGCAGATGTGGTCTCATCTGAAAGACGGCACCTCCGACAGTGTAGCACTCCCTCAGTACTGACCCTCCGACAGTGAGGCATTCCCTCAGTACTGACCCTCCTACAGTGCAGCGCTCCCTCAGGACTGACCCTCCGACAGTGCAGCGCTCCCTCAGTACTGACCCTCCGACAGTGCAGCGCTCCCTCAGTACTGACCCTCCGACAGTGCAGCGCTCCCTCAGTACTAAACCTCCGACAGTGCAGCGCTCCCTCAGTACTGACCCTCCGACAGTGCAGCACTCCCTCAGTACTGACCCTCCGACAGTGCAGCACTCCCTCAGTACTGACCCTCCGACAGTGCAGCGCTCCCTCAGTACTGACCCTCCGACAGTGCAGCGCTCCCTCAGTACTGACCCTCCGACAGTGCAGCACTCCCTCAGTACTGCACTGGAACGTCAGCCTCAATTATAAGCTCAGGTCTCTGGAGTGGGACCTGGGCCGGGGAGCAGGATGGGATGCCGGGAAGTCCCAAAGCAGCCCACCTGTCGCAGACGACACAGCACCGAACAGCAACACGAGACAAGGACTTGTCTCACTAAAGAGGCCATTGGTGAGATCTGCCTTCTCCTGGAACCAAACCTCAAGCATGGAGCAATAACAAGCACAAGGACTGGACACACTGCTCACTGACCCCCGGACAGGACACACTGCTCACCGACCCCTGGACAGGACACACTGCTCACTGACCCCCGGACTGGACACACTGCTCACCGACCCCCGGACTGGACACACTGCTCACTGACCCCCGGACTGGACACACTGCTCACTGACCCCCGGACTGGACACACTGCTCACCGACCCCCGGACTGGACACACTGCTCACCGACCCCCGGACTGGACACACTGCTCACCGACCCCCGGACTGGACACACTGCTCACTGACCCCGGACTGGACACACTGCTCACTGACCCCCGGACTGGACACACTGCTCACCGACCCCCGGACTGGACACACTGCTCACTGACCCCGGACTGGACACACTGCTCACTGACCCCGGACTGGACACACTGCTCACTGACCCCGGACTGGACACACTGCTCACTGACCCCGGACTGGACACACTGCTCACTGACCCCCGGACTGGACACACTGCTCACTGACCCACGGACTGGACACACTGCTCACTGACCCCCGGACTGGACACACTGCTCACTGACCCACGGACTGGACACACTGCTCACTGACCCCCGGACTGGACACACTGCTCACCGACCCCCGGACTGGACACACTGCTCACCGACCCCCGGACAGGACACACTGCTCACTGACCCCCGGACTGGACACACTGCTCACTGACCCCCGTAATGGACACACTGCTCACTGACCCCGGACTGGATACACTGCTCACTGACCCCGGACTGGACACACTGCTCACTGACCCCCGGACTGGACACACTGCTCACCGACCCACGGACTGGACACACTGCTCACTGACCCCCGGACTGGACACACTGCTCACCGACCCCCGGACTGGACACACTGCTCACTGACCCCCGGACTGGACACACTGCTCACTGACCCTGGACTGGACACACTGCTCACTGACCCCCGGACTGGACACACTGCTCACTGACCCCGGACTGGACACACTGCTCACTGACCCCCGGACTGGACACACTGCTCACTGACCCTGGACTGGACACACTGCTCACTGACCCCGGACTGGACACACTGCTCACCGACCCCCGGACAGGACACACTGCTCACTGACCCCGGACTGGACACACTGCTCACTGACCCCGGACTGGACACACTGCTCACTGACCCCCGGACTGGACACACTGCTCACCGACCCCCGGACTGGACACACTGCTCACTGACCCCCGGACTGGACACACTGCTCACTGACCCCCGGACTGGACACACTGCTCACCGACCCCCGGACAGGACACACTGCTCACTGACCCCGGACTGGACACACTGCTCACTGACCCCGGACTGGACACACTGCTCACTGACCCCGGACTGGACACACTGCTCACTGACCCCCGGACTGGACACACTGCTCACTGACCCCCGGACTGGACACACTGCTCACTGACCCCCGTAATGGACACACTGCTCACTGACCCCGGACTGGACACACTGCTCACTGACCCCGGACTGGACACACTGCTCACTGACCCCCGGACTGGACACACTGCTCACTGACCCCCGGACTGGACACACTGCTCACTGACCCCGGACTGGACACACTGCTCACTGACCCCGGACTGGACACACTGCTCACTGACCCCCGGACTGGACACACTGCTCACTGACCCCCGGACTGGACACACTGCTCACTGACCCCCGGACTGGACACACTGCTCACTGACCCCCGGACTGGACACACTGCTCACCGACCCCCGGACTGGACACACTGCTCACTGACCCCCGGACTGGACACACTGCTCACTGACCCCCGTAATGGACACACTGCTCACTGACCCCGGACTGGACACACTGCTCACTGACCCCGGACTGGACACACTGCTCACTGACCCCCGGACTGGACACACTGCTCACTGACCCCCGGACTGGACACACTGCTCACTGACCCCGGACTGGACACACTGCTCACTGACCCCGGACTGGACACACTGCTCACTGACCCCCGGACTGGACACACTGCTCACTGACCCCCGGACTGGACACACTGCTCACTGACCCCCGGACTGGACACACTGCTCACTGACCCACGGACTGGACACACTGCTCACTGACCCCCGGACTGGACACACTGCTCACTGACCCCCGGACTGGACACACTGCTCACTGACCCCGGACTGGACACACTGCTCACTGACCCCCGGACTGGACACACTGCTCACTGACCCCCGTAATGGACACACTGCTCACTGACCCCGGACTGGACACACTGCTCACTGACCCCGGACTGGACACACTGCTCACTGACCCCCGGACTGGACACACTGCTCACCGACCCCCGGACTGGACACACTGCTCACTGACCCCGGACTGGACACACTGCTCACTGACCCCGGACTGGACACACTGCTCACTGACCCCCGGACTGGACACACTGCTCACTGACCCCTGGACTGGACACACTGCTCACCGACCCCCGGACTGGACACACTGCTCACTGACCCCCGGACTGGACACACTGCTCACTGACCCCCGGACTGGACACACTGCTCACTGACCCCGGACTGGACACACTGCTCACCGACCCCCGGACTGGACACACTGCTCACTGACCCTCGGACTGGACACACTGCTCACTGACCCCTGGACTGGACACACTGCTCACTGACCCCCGGACTGGACACACTGCTCACCGACCCCCGGACTGGACACACTGCTCACTGACCCCCGGACTGGACACACTGCTCACCGGCCCCCGGACTGGACACACTGCTCACTGACCCCCGGACTGGACACACTGCTCACTGACCCCCGGACTGGACACACTGCTCACTGACCCCCGGACTGGACACACTGCTCACCGACCCCCGGACTGGACACACTGCTCACTGACCCCCGGACTGGACACACTGCTCACTGACCCCCGGACAGGACACACTGCTCACTGACCCCCGGACTGGACACACTGCTCACTGACCCCCGGACTGGACACACTGCTCACTGACCCCCGTAATGGACACACTGCTCACTGACCCCGGACTGGACACACTGCTCACTGACCCCGGACTGGACACACTGCTCACTGACCCCCCGGACTGGACACACTGCTCACTGACCCTGGACTGGACACACTGCTCACTGACCCCCGGACTGGACACACTGCTCATTGACCCCTGGACTGGACACACTGCTCACTGACCCCCGTAATGGACACACTGCTCACTGACCCCCTGACTGGACACACTGCTCACCGACCCCTGGACTGGACACACTGCTCACTGACCCCCGGACTGGACACACTGCTCACTGACCCCCGGACTGGACACACTGCTCACTGACCCCCGGACTGGACACACTGCTCACTGATCACCAGACTGGACACACTGCTCACTGACCCCCGGACTGGACACACTGCTCACTGACCCCCGGACTGGACACACTGCTCACCGACCCCCGGACTGGACACACTGCTCACTGACCCCTGGACTGGACACACTGCTCACTGACCCCCGGACTGGACACACTGCTCACCGACCCCCGGACTGGACACACTGCTCACTGACCCCCGGACTGGACACACTGCTCACTGACCCCCTGACTGGACACACTGCTCACTGACCCCCGGACTGGACACACTGCTCACTGACCCCCTGACTGGACACACTGCTCACCGACCCCTGGACTGGACACACTGCTCATCGACCCCCAGACTGGACATGCTGCCGACTGCATTAAATTCAGCAGTGCCATTCGGCAGAAGTGCAGATGGGTTTGAAAGGGTTAAATGATAAGGACAGGTTGCATAGACTTGAGGTATTCCCTCGAGTTTGGAAGATTAAGGGGTGATCTCATCGAGGTGTTTAAAATATTAAAAGGATTCGATAGGGTGGATGGAGAGAAACTATTTCCTCTGGTGGGGAAATCCAGAACAAGGGGACACGATCTTAAAATTAGAGCTCGGCCGTTCAGGAGGGAAATCAGGAAGCACTTTTTCACACAAAGGGGAGTGGGAATCTGGAACTCTCTCCCCCAGCACTCTGTGGATGCTGGGGGACAATTGGAGCTTCCAATACTGAGATCGATAGATTTTTGTTAGGTGAGGGGATCAAGGGATAGGGAGAAACGGTGGGAAATGGATTTGAGGTACAGATCAGTCATGATTAAAATGAATGTTGGAACAGGCCCGAGGGGCTGAATGGCCTCCTTCTGTTCCTCTGCTCACGTGTGGCGTTGCGAGGGGACAGGACGTCACTGACTGATTCCAAGCACCTACACAACATCCCGTCACATCCATCAACAGTGAAGAACTGCACTCCATGAGTATCTGAACAATCTACAGACACAAGCACAGAACTTTCCATCAAAACTCATGGCTTCCAGTGAGTGTTCACAATATTAAGGAAATGAAGGACTCGCAATATATTCTACGCTGGTAACAGGTTTAACCACAATCTCCTTCTAGATGTGTGCTACACAGTCAAAGTATAGCTCATTACACAGTCACACTACCCCAATATCCCTCAGCAAAGAGCCTGCAACAATGCACATAAACGACAGACTTGCATTTATATATCTCCTTTCACATCCTTAGGATGTCCCTAAGTGTTTTACAGCCAATTATGTACTTTTGAAGTGTAATGCAGGGAACATGTCAGCCAATTTGCACACAGCAAGATCCCACAAACAGCAATGTGATAAATGGCCAAATAATCTGATTTTAGTCATGTTTGATGAGCGATAAATATTGCCCAAGACACCGGGGAGAACTGCCCTGCTCTTGTTGTGAGAGTAAGGAACAGCTGGTGTTTGCAGCACTCCACAATACTCCTGGAGAGGGTTGGCGGGGCAGCCATTGAAAGAGGCATTGCTCGTGGGTGGGTGAAAAGCAGCAGCAAGCCCGAGACAAGAGGAGGGGTAAAGGGAATTAGGGGTTACGGGGAGCGGGCAGGAAATTGGACATGGGGTGGTGGAGCGGGCCCAGGGGCTGAGTGGCCGGGTCCTGCTCCTACTTCTTGTGTTCTTTAGATTTGAGGTTAGGATCAGATCAGCCATGATCTTATTGAATGGCGGAGCAGGCACGATGGGCCAAATGGCCTTCTCCTGTGCTGTATCATTGAAAGCACTCTCCAAATAGTCCCACTCCCCCTGCTTTTCCCCGTAGCCCTGCAAATTTTTCTCTTTCAAGTATTTATCCAATTCCCCTTTGAAAGTTATTATTGAATCTGCTTCCACCGCCCTTTCAGACAGTGAATTCCAGATCATCACAACTCGCTGAGTAAAACAGATTCCCCTCCTCTCACCTCTGATGCCAGTGATCTTAAATAATTCCCCATGGCTGGAGGATGTGTGGCTGGCCAGAACAGCATTGGAATAGCCAAGTGTGGAGACAATAAAAGCATGGATGAGGCTTTCAGCAATAAACACTTGCATTTATGATGCTTCACACAGCTGCAAGAAATAAAATGGGCACTGAGACAAAGAAGGAGATATTAGGAGGGGTGACCGAAGGCTTGGTCAAAGAAGTGGGATTTGAGGAGGCCCTTAAAGGAGGAGGGGGTGGAGGGGTCTTGGAAGGGAACCTCTGAGCCTGGGGCCTAGCAGGCTGAAGGCACGGCTGCCAGTGGAGGGGCAAAGGGGAGGGGGATGGATGTACAAAAGGCCAGAATCAGATGAATGGAGAGTTTTAGGGCTTGAGAAGGTTTCATGGATAAGAAGGCGCTAGGCCCTGGGAGGATTTAAACACAAGCACGAGAAGTTTAAAATCAAGGCACTGGGGGACCGAGAGCCAATGTAGGTCAGCGAGGACAGGAGTGATGGGCGAGCTGGGCTTGGTGCAGGATAGGACATGGGTAGCAGAGCTTTGGATGTAGGTCACCAAGGATAGAGGATGTGAGTCCAGCCAGAAGAGCTCTGGGATATTTGAGTCTGGGGGTAACTAAGGCATGGATGAGGGTTTCAGCAGCAGATGAGCTGAGGCCGGGGCGGAGACGGGCAATGTTACGGAGGTGGAAGTAGGCGGTCTTTGTGATATAGAGGATATGGGGCCAGAAGCTCAGCTCAGGGTCGAATAGGACACTGAGGTTGCGAACAGTCTGGCTCAGCCTGAGACAGTGGATGGGGAGAGGGACGGGGTCAGTGACCAGGGTACAGAGGTTCTGTTGGGAATCTTAGAGGATGGCTTCAGTCATCCCAATGTTTAGCTGGAGGAAATAGCAGCTCATCCAGGACTGGGTTTTAAATAAGCAGTGTGACAACACAGAGGCAGTGGACAAGTGATCAGAAATGGTGGAGAGGTAGAGCTGGGTGTAGTCAGCATACTTGTGGAACCTAACCACAGGTCTGCAGATGATCTCACCAAGAGGCAGCAGGTCAATGTGTAAGAAGGGAGGGCTAAGGATTAATCCTTGGAGGACTCCGGAGACAATGGTTCTGGGGTGGGAAAAGAAGCCATTGCTGGAAATGCATTGGCTATGACTGGAGAGGTAAGAGTGGAACCAAGCGACTGTAATCCATCGAGTCGGACAATGGAGGAGAGGAATTGGAGGAGGATAGTGTGATCGACAGTATCAAAGAATGCAGAGAGGTCCAGGAGGACAAAGGGGTATAGTGCACCATCGTCACTATCACACAGAATGTTATTTCTGACTTTGGATTGGTCTGTTTCAGTGTTATGGGAGCCATTGTTTGATCTGCCTCCTTTGCCCCTTCTACATTCATGTAAACCAATATTTGAGCACCTCTGTCTGTTTTTTCCCTTTCTCATTAATTCCCATGTGTGTCACCATCCAGACTAATCTCCCATTCACTGCACTAGCCTGCTCACCCTCTGCTATGCACCCACGTTATAAATGGCAGATACATCACTGCCCTGTTAACTTTATCGTTACAGCGAAAATCACACTCCAGAAACGTCACCAAATGGCAGCTCCCTCTTCCTGAGTAACAGTCTCGATCCCCATCGTCTGAAACCTGTGTGTCTCCATTTCTTTTCTGTGCTCATCCATTTTTTTGATGTTCCTACTGCCTCTTGTTACTATTGTCCAACCCTTGTCTGCTCTGGGACATCATTTCTCCTTGATTAGTTCCCTTTCATATCCTTCATGTTTCTCCTCCAATTGCTTCCCATTGGCAGCCATGCCTCCTTCTGAGTCCAGTGCCACCTACATGTTGCAACTGAACCTTTCACACTCAAAATCCCTGTTGGCACTTGTACCCTTGTACCATCCTTTCCTTTAAGGCCTAATCTGCCCACTCAGGTGGATGGAAAAGACCCCATGGCACTGAACACTCTACATTCAGAGGGTGTTTCATGTCCCTGAGAACCCAATCCCAGGTCCCAGCACAGGTTTTATGCCATCCGCAGTTTCGAATTTCTTTTTGAACATTCTATGTTGATCAACAAGATGGTGGCAGAATTATAACCTGCATTCGTTTATGACAGGGACTGAGTGCTATTTCCATTTTGAGGGAATAATATTTCTGCCTATTTAGGAATGCCTTTGAATTGTTGCTGGCTGCATGAATGGTTCATTCATACAGTCAATGACGATTGGCACCATACACACAGTCAATAATGAATGGCTCCCTACATACAGTCAATGATAATTGTCTCTATAAATATAGGCAATGATGAATGGCTCGAAGCATACAGTGAGTTACATCAAGTCTACAGCACAGAAACAGGCCGTTCGGCCCAATGGGTCTATGCTAGCATTCATGCTCCACACGAGCCTCCTCCATCCCTACTTCATCCAACCTATCAGGAAACCCTTCTATTCCTTTCTCCTTCGTGTGATAATCGAGCTTCCCTTTAAATGCATCTATCCTATTTGCCACCCTCTGGGTAAAGAAACTACAACTATTTACCACCCTCTGGGTAAAGAAGTTTCTCCTGAATTCCCTATTGGATTTATTAACGACCATTTTATATTTATGGCCTCTAGTTCAGGTCTCCCCAACAAGTGGAAACATTTTCTCTACGTCTACCCTATCAAACCCTTTCATTATCTTAAAGACCTCTACAGAAAAGAGCCCCAGCCTGTTCAGCCTTTCCTGATAGGTATATCCTCTCAGCTCTGGTATCATTCTTAGGAATCTTGTTTGTACCCTCTCCAATCTCTTTTTATAATATGGAGACCAGAACTGTTCACAACACTCCCAGTGAGGTCTAACCAAGATTCTACACAAGTTGAACATAACTTCTCTGCTTTTCAATTCTATCCCTCTGGAAATGAACCCCAGTGCTTGGTTTGTCTTTTTTTAAATAGCCTTATTAACCTGTGTCACTATTTTTAGTGATTTGTGTACCTGTACCCCTCGATCCCTCTGCTCCTCTACCCCATTTAGACTCTTATTATCCAAACAGTGTGTGGCCTCCTTATTCTTGCGACCAAAATGTACCACCTCACACTTATCTATATTGAAATTCATTTGCCAATTACACGCCCATTCTGCAGGTTTATTAATGATGTCCTGTATTTTAACGCATTCTTCCTTTGTATTAATGTATCCTCAATTTGGTGTCGTCCACAAATTTTGAACTTGTACTTCTAATTCCTGAGTCCAAATCGTTGATGTAAATTGTGAACAACAGTGGTCCCAGCACTGATCCCTGTGGAACACAACTTCCCACCTTTTGTCAGTCTGAGTAGCTACCCTTAACCCCTACTCTCTGTTTTCTGTTTTGTAGCCAACATGCTTCCATTCTGCTACCTGTCCCCTGACTCCACATGCTCTGATCTTAGTCATGAGTCTACAATGTGATAACTTATCAAAGGCCTTTAGAAAATCCAAATATATTACATCTATTACTTTACCCTTGTCTACTCTTTCTGTTAATTCTTCAAAGCATTTGATAAGTTTGGTGAAGCATGGCCTTCCATTTTGAAATCCATGCTGACTATTGTTTATTATATCTTCGCATTCGAGATGTTTATCTATTACACAGCAGCAGAATTGTATTCCAGCACAATCTGTAACCTCATGGCCCGGCATATTCCTCACTCTACCATTACAAACAAGCCAGGGGATCAACCCTGGTTCAATGAGGAGTGTAGAAGAGCAGGCCAGGAGCAGCACCAGGCGTACCTAAAAATGAGGTGCCGACCTGGTGAAGCTACAACTCAGGACTACATGCATGCTAAACAGAAGAAGCAACATGCTATAGACAGAGCTAAGCGATTCCACAACCAACGGATCAGATCAAAGCTCTGCAGTCATGCCACATCCAGTCGTGAATGGTGGTGGACAATTAAGCAACTAACAGGAGGAGGAGGCTCTGTAAACATCCCCATTCTCAATGATGGCGGAGTCCAGCATATGAGTGCAAAAGACAAGGCTGAAGCGTTTGCAAACATCTTCAGCCAGAAGTGCCGAGTGGATAATCCATCTCAGCCTCCTCCCGATATCCCCACCATCACAGAAGCCAATCTTCAGCCAATTCGATTCACTCCACGTGATATCAAGAAACGGCTGAGTGCACTGGATACAGCAAAGGCTATGGGCCCCGACAACATCCCAGCTGTAGTGCTGAAGACTTGTGCTCCAGAACTAGCCACACCTTGAGCCAAGCTGTTCCAGTACAGCTACAACACTGGCATCTACCCGACAATGTGGAAAATTGCCCAGGTATGTCCTGTCCACAAAAAGCAGGACAAATCCAATCCGGCCAATTACCGCCCCATCAGTCCACTCTCAATCATCAGCAAAGTGATGGAAGGTGTCGTCGACAGTGCTATCAAGCGGCACTTACTCACCAATAACCTGCTCACCGATGCTCAGTTTGGGTTCCGCCAGGACCACTCGGCTCCAGACCTCATTACAGCCTTGGTCCAAACATGGACAAAAGAGCTGAATTCCAGAGGTGAGGTGAGAGTGACTGCCCTTGACATCAAGGCAGCATTTGACCGAGTGTGGCACCAAGGAGCCCTCGTAAAATTGAAGTCAATGGGAATCAGGGGGAAAACTCTCCAGTGGCTGGAGTCATACCCAGCACAAAGGAAGATGGTAGAGGTTGTTGGAGGCCAATCATCTCAGCCCCAGGACATTACTGCAGGAGTTCCTCAGGGCAGTGTCCTGGACCCAACCATCTTCAGCTGCTTCATCAATGTCCTTCCTTCCATCATAAGGTCAGAAATGGGGGTATTCGCTGATGATTGCACAGTGTTCAGTTCCATTTGCAACCCCTCAGATAATGAAGCAGTCCGAGCCCGCATGCAGCAAGACCTGGACAACATCCAGGCTTGGGCTCATAAGTCGCAAGTAACAGCGCCAGACAAGTGCCAGGCAATGACCATCTCCAACAAGAGAGAGTCTAACTACCTCCCCTTGACATTCAACAGCCTTACCATCCCTGAATCCCCCACCATCAACATCCTGGGGGTCACCATTGACCAGAAACTTAACTGGACCAGCCATATAAATACTGTGGCTACAAGAGCAGGTCAGAGGCTGGGTATTCTGCGGTGAGTGACTCATCTCCTGACTCCCCAAAGCCTTTCCACCATCTACAAGGCACAAGTCAGGAGTGTGATGGAATACTCTCCGCTTGCCTGGATGAGTGCAGTTCCAACAACACTCAAGAAGTTCAACACCATCTAGGACAAAGCAGCCCGCTTGATTGGCACCCCATCCACCACCCTAAACATTCACTCCCTTCACCACCGGCGCACCGTGGCTGCAGTGTGTACCATCCACAGGATGCACTGCAGCAACTCGCCAAGACTTCTTCGACAGCACCTCCCAAACCCGCGTCCTCTACCACCTAGATGGACAAGGGCAGCAGGTACATGGGAACAACACCACCTGCACGTTCCCCTCCAAGTCACACACCATCCCGACTTGGAAATATATCACCGTTCCTTCATCGTCACTGGGTCAAAATCCTGGAACTCCCTTCCTAACAGCACTGTGGGAGAACCGTCACCACACGGACTGCAGCGTTTCAAGAAGGCGGCTCACCACCACCTTCTCAAGGGCAATTAGGGATGGGCAATAAATGCCGGCCTCGCCAGTGACGCCAACATCCCATGAACGAATAAAAAAAATATCTGAATAATGATTCCTTTATCTTTCCTACCACCAACTTTAATTGGTCTATGGTTCCCTGGACTTGTTCTATCTCCTTTTTTAAATATAGGAATCACATTAGGTCTCCGCCAATCCTCAGGCACTATTCCCATTATTAATTAATTTTTATATATATGTAATCGTGCCTCTTCCATCTCCTCCCTAACTTCATTTAATATGCGTGGATACAATCCATCCAGACCAGGGGTTTTATCCTCTCTAAGTTTTTTTTTATTCGTTCATGGGATGTGGGCGTCACTGGCGAGGCCGGCATTTATTGTCCATCCCTAATTGCCCTTGAGAAGGTGGTGGTGAGCCGCCTTCTTGAACCGCTGCAGTCCGTGTGGTGATGGTTCTCCCACAGTGCTGTTAGGTCGGGATTTCCAGGATTTTGACCCAGCGACAATGAAGGAACGGCAATATATTTCCAAGTCGGGATGGTGTGTGACTTGGAGGGGAACGTGCAGGTGGTGTTGTTCCCATGTGCCTGCTGCTCTTGTCCTTCTAGGTGGTAGAGGTCGCGGGTTTGGGAGGTGCTGTCGAAGAAGCCTTGGCGAGTTGCTGCAGTGCATCCTGTGGATGGTACACACTGCAGCCACAGTGAAGGGAGTGAATGTTTAGGGTGGTGGATGGGGTGCCAATCAAGCGGGCTGCTTTGTCATGGATGGTGTCGAGCTTCTTGAGTGTTGTTGGAGCTGCACTCATCCAGGCAAGTGGAGAGTATTCCATCACACTCCTGACTTGTGCCTTTTAGATGGTGGAAAGGCTTTGGGGAGTCAGGAGGTGAGTCACTGGCCGCAGAATACCCAGCCTCTGACCTGCTCTTGTAGCCACAGTATTTATGTGGCTGGTCCAGTTAAGTTTCTGGTCAATGGTGACCCCCAGGATGTTGATGGTGGGGAATTTGGCGATGGTAATGCCGTTGAATGTCAAGGGGAGGTGGTTAGACTCTCTCTTGTTGGAGATGGTCATTGCCTGGCACTTGTCTGGCGTGAATGTTACTTGCCACTTATGAGCCCAATTTATCTTAAATATCTTTATATTTTTTTGATCTCTTCTTCTAATGTCCTGCCCACCCTGTTAGTCTCCCTGGTAAATACTGAGGCAAAATAATTATTCAATATTTCTGCCATTTCACTGTCATTACCTGTGAGTTTATCTTGTGCATCCCTTACTGGCCCGATCCCTATCCTGATTTTTCTTTAGTTATTTATGTCTGTAGAATATTTCACTATTTCTTTTTCTATTCTTTGATAATTTAATTTTGTAGTTTCTCTTTGATTTCCTAATGTTTTTTTGATTTCTTTCCTAATCTCTCCCTATTCCCATTTGTCATCCTCTCCTTTATTGTCTGTCTATTTAGACTATGTCTTTTTCTTTAGTTTCAATTTTCCCGGATCTCTTTATCCATCAATGGTCTTTCATTATTGGTTAGTTTGTTCTTGTTTTTTAGAGGAATATATTTCTCCTGAACCCTATTGATCACCGTTTTAAATATTTCACACTGCTGTTCGATCTCTTTATTTGTCAATTTTTTTCCACTTTATCTTCCCTTGTTCCATTCTCATCCCCATAAAATTTGCTTTTTTCCCATCTAATTTCTTGGTCGTTGTCATAGGAAATAGGAACATAGGAACAGGAGTAGGCCATTCAGCCCCTCGTGCCTGCTCCGCCATTTGATAAGATCATGGCTGATCTGTGATCTAACTCCATATACCTGCCTTTGGCCCATATCCCTTAATACCTTTGGCTGCCAAAAAGCTATCTATCTCAGATTTAAATTTAGCAATTGAGCTAGTATCAATTGCCGTTTGCGGAAGAGAGTTCCAAACTTCTACAACCCTTTGTGTGTAGAAATGTTTTCTAATCTCACTCCTGAAAGGTCTGGCTCTAATTTTTAGACTGTGCCCCCTACTCCTAGAATCCCCAACCAGCGGAAATAGTTTCTCTCCATCCACCCTATCCGTTCCCCTTAATATCTTATAAACTTCGATCAGATCACCCCTTAACCTTCGAAACTCCAGAGAATACAACCCCAATTTGTGTAATCTCTCCTCGTAACTTAAACCTTGAAGTCCAGGTATCATTCTAGTAAACCTACGCTGCACTCCCTCCAAGGCCAATATGTCCTTCTGAAGGTGCGGTGCCCAGAACTGCTCACAGTACTCCAGGTGCGGTCTAACCAGGGTTTTGTATAGCTGCAGCATAACTTCTGCCCCCTTGTACTCTAGTCCTCCAGATATAAAGGCCAGCATTCCATTAGCCTTATTGATTATTTTCTGCACCTGTTCATGACACTTCAATGATCTATGAACCTGTACCCCAAGGTCCCTTTGGACATCCACTATTTTTAACTTTTTACCATTTAGAAAGTACCCTGTTCTATCCTTTTTTGATCCAAAGTGGATGATCTCACATTTGTCGACATTGAATTCCATTTGCCACAGTTTTGCCCATTCACCTAATCTATCAATATCGCTTTGTAATTTTATGTTTTCATCTACACTGCTTACAATGCCACCAATCTTTGTGTCATCGGCAAACTTAGATATGAGACTTTCTCTGCCTTAATCTAAGTCGTTAATAAATATTGTGAATAATTGAGGCCCCAAGACAGATCCCTGCGGGACTCCACTAGTCACATCCTGCCAACGTGAGAACCTTCCCATTATCCCTACTCTCTGTCGCCTTTCGCTCAGCCAACTTCCTAACCAAGTCCGTACTTTTCCCTCGATTCCATGGGCTTCTATCTTAGCTAACAGTCTCTTATGTGGGACCTTATCAAATGCCTTCTGGAAGTCCATATAAATAACATCCATTGACATTCCCCTGTCCACTACTTTAGTCACCTCTTCAAAAAATTCAATCAGGTTTGTCAGGCACGACCTACCTTTCACAAATCCATGCTGGCTCTCTCTGATTAACTGAAAATTCTCAAGATGTTCAGTCACCCTATCCTTAATTATAGACTCCAGCATTTTCCCCACTAGGACATACTGTAGAAAACTATCCCGGACACACTCAAGAAATTCACTACCTTTCTGACAGTTGTTAGTCTGCTTTTCCCAATCTATGTGAAGGTTAAAGTCTCCCATTAAGACCACTATGCCTTTGTTACATGCTTGTCTAATCTCTGCATTTATACAATCTAGAACTTCAGAGCTGCTGCCAGGGCTCCTATACACAATTCCCACCATAGTCTTAGATCCTTTCCTATCTCTCAATTCAACCCATAAGGTCTCTGTTGGCTGCTTACCTCTCGTTATATCCTCCTTTATCATTGAAGTGATTTCATCTCTAATCATTAAGGCTACTCCTCCCCCTCTTTCATTTTCCCTATCTCTCCAGTAGACCTTATAACCCGGTATATTTAGTTCCCAATCCTGACCATCCTGCAGCCAAGTCTCAGTAATAGCTATCATGTCATACCCTCCAATTTGAATTTGAACCTGCAGTTCATTTAATTTATTCCTTATACTCCGTGTATTTGTATATAGAACTCTTAGTTGGGCCACACACCCTAGCCTGACCTTCAGCTTTGATGCTGGGTTAATCGCCTTACGCCTTCTAGTTTTCACTTTATCTGTCGTGCCTAAAGTACACTTTCTTTCTGCTGCTCTACGCTTTTCCCTTTCACTTGTTCTTGAACAACTGTTTGTACTATTTGTATTGTAAATTTCCCCTGGGTCTTCCCCCCTCTTGCTGCTCTCAACTTTACTCCCTTCTGACTCCCCGCTCAGGTTCCCATCCCCCTGCCATTCTAGTTTAACCTTCCCCAACAGCACTAGCAAACATCCCCGCGAGGACATTGGTCCCGGTCCTGCTCGGGTGTAACCCGTCTCGCTTGTACAGGTCCCACCTTCCCCAGGACCGGTCCCAATGTCCGAAGAATCTAAATCCCTCCCTCCTACACCATCCCTGCAGCCACGCATTCATCCTGTCTATTCTCCTTACTTATGTCTTCTCTTTTACTTATGTCTTACCAAATCATTATTTTAAACCTTATTATGTTATGATTGCTATTGCCCAGATGTTCCCCTATGGTTACTTCTCTGATCTGTTCTGGTTCATTTCCCATTACTGGATCCAGCAGTGATTCCTCTCTTGTTGGGCTTCTCACTTACTGGATAAGAAAGGAGTCCTGTACACACCCTGTAAAAACTCCATTCCCTTTTCCCCTTTCCCTACCTCTTTTTGCCAGTTTATTTGGGGGTAGTTTAAATCTCCCATGATTATTATTCAATATTTTTTACTCATTTCATCGATTTGCTCACATATTTCATCCTCCATTTCCCTTCCACTCGAATCATAGAATCATGGAATCGTCCTGTTACAGCACAGAAGGAGGCCATTTGGCCCAGTTGTAAGAGCAATCCATTTAGACCTATCCCCCTGCTCTTTCCCCATAGCCCTGCAAATTTTTCCCTTCAAATATTTATCCAATTCCTTTTGAAAGCCACGATTGAATTTGCCTCCACCGCCCTTTCAGGCAGCATATTCCAGATCATAACTACTCGCTGTGTAAAAAAGTTTTTCCTCATGTGGCCTTTGGTTCTTTTGGCAGTCACCTTAAGTATTAGTCTTCTGGTTCTCGACCCTTCCTCCAATGGGAACCGTTTCTCTTTATTTACTTTATCTAAACCCTTCATGAATACCTCTATCAAATCTCCTCTCAACCTTCTCTGCTCTAAGGAGAACAACCTCAGCTTCTCCAGTCTATCCACATAACTGAAGTCCCTCATCCCTGGAATCATTCTAGTAAATCTTTTCTGCACCCTCTCTAAGGCCTTCACATCCTTCCTAAAATGCGGTGCCCAGAATTGGACACAATATTCCAGTTGTGGTCGAACCAGTGTTTTATAAAGGTTCAACTTAACTTCCTTGTTTTTGTACTCTATGCCTCTATTTCTAAAGCCCAGGATCCCGTATGCTTTTTTAACCGCTTTGTCACCCTGTCCTGCCGCCTTCAAAGATTTGTGCACATATACCCCCAGATCTCTCTGTTCGTGCATCCTCTTTAGAGTTGTGCCCTTTAGTTTATATTGCCTCTCCTCGTTCTTCCTGCCAAAATGTATCACTTCGCACTTCTCTGCATTAAATTTCATCTGCCATATGTCGGCCCATTCCACCAGCCTGTCGATGTCCTCCTGAAGTCTATCACTATCCTCCCCACTGTTTACTACACTCCCAACTTTTGTGTCATCTGCAAATTTTGAAATTGTGCCCAAGTCCAAATCATTAATATATATATAAAAAAACAGTGGCCCTAGTACCGACCCCTGGGGAACACCACTGTATACCTTCCTCCAGTCCAAAAAACAATTATTCACCACTACTCTCTGTTTCCTGTCACTTAGCTAATTTCATATCCAAGCTGCCACTGCCCCTTTTATTCCATGGGCTTCAATTTTGCTGACAAGCCTATTGTGTTAGAGGGTCGATGAGGGCAATATGGTTGATGTAGTGTATGTGGACTTATAAAAGGCGTTTGATAAAGTGCCGCATAATAGGCTTGTCATCAAAGTTGAAGTATAAATACAGTCGATGTTGAATCCCTCCATTTATACAGTCAATAACAAATAGCTCCACGATAACGGTCAACAAAGAATGGTTCCATGTGTACAGACAATGAAGAATGGCTCCATGTGTACAGTCAATGATGAATGGCTCCATGTGAACAGACAATGATGAATGGCTCCCTGTGTACAGTCAATGATGAATGGCTCCATGTGTACAGACAATGATGAATGGCTCCATGTGTACAGACAATGATAAATGGTTCCATGTGTAAAGTCAATGATAAATGGTTCCATGTGCACAGTCAATGATGAATGGTTCCATGTGTACAGACAATGATAAATGGTTCCATGTGTAAAGTCAATGATGAATGGCTCCATGTGTACAGTCAATGATGAATAGCTCCATGTGAACAGTCAATGATGAAAGTTCCATGTGTACAGACAATGAAGAATGGCTCCATGTGTACAGTCAATGATGAATGGCTCCATGTGAACAGACAATGATAAATGGTTCCATGTGTACAGTCAATGATGAATGGCTCCCTGTGTACAGTCAATGATGAATGGTTCCATGTGTACAGTCAATGATGAATGGCTCCATGAGTACATTCAATGAGTGGCTCTGTGTGTACAGTCAATGATGAATGGCTCCATGTGTACAGACAATGATGAATGGCTCCATGTGTACAGACAATGATGAATGGTTCCATGTGTACAGTCAGTGATGAATGGCTCCATGAGTACATTCAATGAGTGGCTACGGGTGTACAGTCAATGATGAGTGGTTCCATGTGTACAGTCAATGATGAATGGCTCCATGAGTACATTCAATGAAAGGCTCCCTGTGTACAGTCAATGAATGGCTCCATGTGAACAGACAATGAAGAATGGCTCCATGTGTACAGTCAATGATAAATGGTTCCATGAGTACAGTCAATGATGAATGGTTCCATGTGTACAGTCAATGATGAATGGCTCCGTGTGTACAGTCAATGATGAATGGCTCCATGTGTACAGTCAATGATGAATGGCTCCCTGTGCACAGTCAATGATGAATGGCTCCATGAGTACATTCAATGAGTGGCTCCGTGTGTACAGTCAATGATGAATGGTTCCATGTGTACAGTCAATGATGAATGGCTCCGTGTGTACAGTCAATGATGAATGGCTCCCTGTGTACAGTCAATGATGAATGGCTCCATGTGTACAGTCAATGATGTATGACTCCATGTGTACAGTCAATGATGAATGGCTCCGTGTGTACAGTCAATGATGAATGGCTCCATGTGTACAGTCAATGATGAATGGTTCCATGTGTACAGTCAATGATGAATGGCTCCATGAGTACAGTCAATGAGTGGCTCCATGTGTACGGTCAATGATGAATGGTTCCATGTTTACAGTCAATGATGAATGGCTCCCTGTGTACAGTCAATGATGAATGGCTCCATGTGTACAGACAATGATAAATGGTTCCATGTGTACAGTCAATGATGAATGGTTCCATGTGTACAGTCATTGATGAATGGCTCCATGAGTACATTCAATGAGTGGCTCCATGTGTACAGTCAATGATGAGTGGTTCCATGTGTACAGTCAATGATGAATGGCTCCATGAGTACATTCAATGAATGGCTCCCTGTGTACAGTCAATGAATGGCTCCATGTGAACAGACAATGAAGAATGGCTCCATGTGTACAGTCAATGATAAATGGTTCCATGTGTACAGTCAATGATGAATGGCTTCATGTGTACAGACAATGATAAATGGTTCCATGTGTACAGTCAATGATGAATGGCTCCATGTGTACAGTCAATGATGAATGGTTCCATGTGTACAGTCAATGATGAATGGCTCCCTGTGTACAGTCAATGATGAATGCCTCCCTGTGCACAGTCAATGATGAATGGCTCCATGAGTACAGTCAATGAGTGGCTCCATGTGTACAGTCAATGATGAATGGTTCCATGTGTACAGTCAATGATGAATGGCTCCCTGTGTACAGTCAATGATGAATGGTTCCATGTGTACAGTCAATGATGAATGGCTCCATGTGTACAGTCAATGATGAATGGCTCCCTGTGTACAGTCAATGATGAATGGTTCCATGTGTACAGTCAATGATGAATGGCTCCCTGTGTAGAGTCACTGATGAATGGTTCCATGTGTACAGTCAATGATGAATGGCTCCATATGTTCAGTCACTGATGAATGGTTCCCTGTGTACAGTCAATGATGAATGGCTCCCTGTGTACAGTCAATGATGAATGGCTTCATGTGTACAGACAATGATAAATGGTTCCATGTGTACAGTCAATGATGAATGGCTCCATGTGTACAGTCAATGATGAATGGTTCCATGTGTACAGTCAATGATGAATGGCTCCCTGTGCACAGTCAATGATGAATGGCTCCATGAGTACAGTCAATGAGTGGCTCCATGTGTACAGTCAATGATGAATGGTTCCATGTGTACAGTCAGTGATGAATGGCTCCCTGTGCACAGTCAATGATAAATGGTTCCATGTGTACAGTCAATGATGAATGGCTCCATGTGTACAGTCAATGATGAATGGCTCCATATGTTCAGTCACTGATGAATGGTTCCCTGTGTACAGTCAATGATGAATAGCTCCATGTGTACAGTCAATGATGAATGGCTCCCTGTGCACAGTCAATGATGAATGGCTCCATGTGTACAGTCAATGATGAATGGCTCCCTGTGTACAGTCAATGATGAATGGTTCCATGTGTACAGTCAATGATGAATGGCTCCATGAGTACATTCAATGAGTGGCTCTCTGTGTACAGTCAATGATGAATGGCTCCATGTGTACAGACAATGATGAATGGCTCCATGTGTACAGACAATGATGAATGGTTCCATGTGTACAGTCAGTGATGAAAGGCTCCATGAGTACATTCAATGAGTGGCTACGTGTGTACAGTCAATGATGAGTGGTTCCATGTGTACAGTCAATGATGAATGGCTCCATGAGTACATTCAATGAATGGCTCCCTGTGTACAGTCAATGAATGGCTCCATGTGAACAGACAATGAAGAATGGCTCCATGTGTACAGTCAATGATAAATGGTTCCATGAGTACAGTCAATGATGAATGGTTCCATGTGTACAGTCAATGATGAATGGCTCCGTGTGTACAGTCAATGATGAATGGTTCCCTGTGTACAGTCAATGATGAATGGCTCCCTGTGTACAGTCAATGATGAATGGCTTCATGTGTACAGACAATGATAAATGGTTCCATGTGTACAGTCAATGATGAATGGCTCCATGTGTACAGTCAATGATGAATGGTTCCATGTGTACAGTCAATGATGAATGGCTCCCTGTGCACAGTCAATGATGAATGGCTCCATGAGTACAGTCAATGAGTGGCTCCATGTGTACAGTCAATGATGAATGGTTCCATGTGTACAGTCAGTGATGAATGGCTCCCTGTGCACAGTCAATGATAAATGGTTCCATGTGTACAGTCAATGATGAATGGCTCCATGTGTACAGTCAATGATGAATGGCTCCATATGTTCAGTCACTGATGAATGGTTCCCTGTGTACAGTCAATGATGAATAGCTCCATGTGTACAGTCAATGATGAATGGCTCCCTGTGTACAGTCAATGATGAATGGCTCCATGTGTACAGTCAATGATGAATGGCTCCCTGTGTACAGTCAATGATGAATGGTTCCATGTGTACAGTCAATGATGAATGGCTCCATGAGTACATTCAATGAGTGGCTCTCTGTGTACAGTCAATGATGAATGGCTCCATGTGTACAGACAATGATGAATGGCTCCATGTGTACAGACAATGATGAATGGTTCCATGTGTACAGTCAGTGATGAAAGGCTCCATGAGTACATTCAATGAGTGGCTACGTGTGTACAGTCAATGATGAGTGGTTCCATGTGTACAGTCAATGATGAATGGCTCCATGAGTACATTCAATGAATGGCTCCCTGTGTACAGTCAATGAATGGCTCCATGTGAACAGACAATGAAGAATGGCTCCATGTGTACAGTCAATGATAAATGGTTCCATGAGTACAGTCAATGATGAATGGTTCCATGTGTACAGTCAATGATGAATGGCTCCATGTGTACAGTCAATGATGAATGGCTCCCTGTGTACAATCAATGATGAATGGCTCCGTGTGTACAGTCAATGATGAATGGCTCCATGTGTACAGTCAATGATGAATGGCTCCCTGTGTACAGTCAATGATGAATGGCTCCATGAGTACATTCAATGAGTGGCTCCGTGTGTACAGTCAATGATGAATGGTTCCATGTGTACAGTCAATGATGAAAAGCTCCGTGTGTACAGTCAATGATGAATGGCTCCCTGTGTACAGTCAATGATGAATGGCTCCATGTGTACAGTCAATGATGTATGACTCCATGTGTACAGTCAATGATGAATGGCTCCGTGTGTACAGTCAATGATGAATGGCTCCATGTGTACAGTCAATGATGAATGGTTCCATGTGTACAGTCAATGATGAATGGCTCCATGAGTACAGTCAATGAGTGGCTCCATGTGTACGGTCAATGATGAATGGTTCCATGTTTACAGTCAATGATGAATGGCTCCCTGTGTACAGTCAATGATGAATGGCTCCATGTGTACAGACAATGATAAATGGTTCCATGTGTGCAGTCAATGATGAATGGCTCCATGTGTACAGACAATGATGAATGGTTCCATGTGTACAGTCAATGATGAATGGCTCCATGAGTACATTCAATGAGTGGCTCCGTGTGTACAGTCAATGATGAGTGGTTCCATGTGTACAGTCAATGATGAATGGCTCCATGAGTACATTCAATGAATGGCTCCCTGTGTACAGTCAATGAATGGCTCCATGTGAACAGACAATGAAGAATGGCTCCATGTGTACAGTCAATGATGAATGGCTTCATGTGTACAGACAATGATAAATGGTTCCATGTGTACAGTCAATGATGAATGGCTCCATGTGTACAGTCAATGATGAATGGTTCCATGTGTACAGTCAATGATGAATGGCTCCCTGTGTACAGTCAATGATGAATGCCTCCCTGTGCACAGTCAATGATGAATGGCTCCATGAGTACAGTCAATGAGTGGCTCCATGTGTACAGTCAATGATGAATGGTTCCATGTGTACAGTCAATGATGAATGGCTCCCTGTGTACAGTCAATGATGAATGGTTCCATGTGTACAGTCAATGATGAATGGCTCCATGTGTACAGTCAATGATGAATGGCTCCCTGTGTACAGTCAATGATGAATGGTTCCATGTGTACAGTCAATGATGAATGGCTCCCTGTGTAGAGTCACTGATGAATGGTTCCATGTGTACAGTCAATGATGAATGGCTCCATATGTTCAGTCACTGATGAATGGTTCCCTGTGTACAGTCAATGATGAATGGCTCCCTGTGTACAGTCAATGATGAATGGCTTCATGTGTACAGACAATGATAAATGGTTCCATGTGTACAGTCAATGATGAATGGCTCCATGTGTACAGTCAATGATGAATGGTTCCATGTGTACAGTCAATGATGAATGGCTCCCTGTGCACAGTCAATGATGAATGGCTCCATGAGTACAGTCAATGAGTGGCTCCATGTGTACAGTCAATGATGAATGGTTCCATGTGTACAGTCAATGATGAATGGCTCCCTGTGTAGAGTCACTGATGAATGGTTCCATGTGTACAGTCAATGATGAATGGCTCCATATGTTCAGTCACTGATGAATGGTTCCCTGTGTACAGTCAATGATGAATGGCTCCATGTGTACAGTCAATGATGAATGGCTCCCTGTGTACAGTCAATGATGAATGGCTCCATGTGTACAGTCAATGATGAATGGCTCCCTGTGTACAGTCAATGATGAATGGCTCCCTGTGTACAGTCAATGATGAATGGCTCCCTGTGTACAGTCAATGATGAATGGCTCCCTGTGTATAGTCAATGATGAATGGTTCCATGTGTACAGTCAATGATGAATGGCTCCATGTGTACAGTCAATGATGAATGGCTCCCTGTGTACAGTCAATGATGAATGGTTCCATGTGTACAGTCAATGATGAATGGTTCCATGTGTACAGTCAATGACGAATGGCTCCATGTGTATAGTCAATGACGAATGGTTCCATGTGTACAGTCAATGATGAATGGCTCCCTGTGTACAGTCAATGATGAATGGTTCCATGTGTACAGTCAATGATGAATGGCTCCATGAGTACATTCAATGAGTGGCTCTCTGTGTACAGTCAATGATGAATGGCTCCATGTGTACAGACAATGATGAATGGCTCCATGTGTACAGACAATGATGAATGGTTCCATGTGTACAGTCAGTGATGAAAGGCTCCATGAGTACATTCAATGAGTGGCTACGTGTGTACAGTCAATGATGAGTGGTTCCATGTGTACAGTCAATGATGAATGGCTCCATGAGTACATTCAATGAATGGCTCCCTGTGTACAGTCAATGAATGGCTCCATGTGAACAGACAATGAAGAATGGCTCCATGTGTACAGTCAATGATAAATGGTTCCATGAGTACAGTCAATGATGAATGGTTCCATGTGTACAGTCAATGATGAATGGCTCCGTGTGTACAGTCAATGATGAATGGTTCCCTGTGTACAGTCAATGATGAATGGCTCCCTGTGTACAGTCAATGATGAATGGCTTCATGTGTACAGACAATGATAAATGGTTCCATGTGTACAGTCAATGATGAATGGCTCCATGTGTACAGTCAATGATGAATGGTTCCATGTGTACAGTCAATGATGAATGGCTCCCTGTGCACAGTCAATGATGAATGGCTCCATGAGTACAGTCAATGAGTGGCTCCATGTGTACAGTCAATGATGAATGGTTCCATGTGTACAGTCAGTGATGAATGGCTCCCTGTGCACAGTCAATGATAAATGGTTCCATGTGTACAGTCAATGATGAATGGCTCCATGTGTACAGTCAATGATGAATGGCTCCATATGTTCAGTCACTGATGAATGGTTCCCTGTGTACAGTCAATGATGAATAGCTCCATGTGTACAGTCAATGATGAATGGCTCCCTGTGTACAGTCAATGATGAATGGCTCCATGTGTACAGTCAATGATGAATGGCTCCCTGTGTACAGTCAATGATGAATGGTTCCATGTGTACAGTCAATGATGAATGGCTCCATGAGTACATTCAATGAGTGGCTCTCTGTGTACAGTCAATGATGAATGGCTCCATGTGTACAGACAATGATGAATGGCTCCATGTGTACAGACAATGATGAATGGTTCCATGTGTACAGTCAGTGATGAAAGGCTCCATGAGTACATTCAATGAGTGGCTACGTGTGTACAGTCAATGATGAGTGGTTCCATGTGTACAGTCAATGATGAATGGCTCCATGAGTACATTCAATGAATGGCTCCCTGTGTACAGTCAATGAATGGCTCCATGTGAACAGACAATGAAGAATGGCTCCATGTGTACAGTCAATGATAAATGGTTCCATGAGTACAGTCAATGATGAATGGTTCCATGTGTACAGTCAATGATGAATGGCTCCATGTGTACAGTCAATGATGAATGGCTCCCTGTGTACAATCAATGATGAATGGCTCCGTGTGTACAGTCAATGATGAATGGCTCCATGTGTACAGTCAATGATGAATGGCTCCCTGTGTACAGTCAATGATGAATGGCTCCATGAGTACATTCAATGAGTGGCTCCGTGTGTACAGTCAATGATGAATGGTTCCATGTGTACAGTCAATGATGAAAAGCTCCGTGTGTACAGTCAATGATGAATGGCTCCCTGTGTACAGTCAATGATGAATGGCTCCATGTGTACAGTCAATGATGTATGACTCCATGTGTACAGTCAATGATGAATGGCTCCGTGTGTACAGTCAATGATGAATGGCTCCATGTGTACAGTCAATGATGAATGGTTCCATGTGTACAGTCAATGATGAATGGCTCCATGAGTACAGTCAATGAGTGGCTCCATGTGTACGGTCAATGATGAATGGTTCCATGTTTACAGTCAATGATGAATGGCTCCCTGTGTACAGTCAATGATGAATGGCTCCATGTGTACAGACAATGATAAATGGTTCCATGTGTACAGTCAATGATGAATGGCTCCATGTGTACAGACAATGATGAATGGTTCCATGTGTACAGTCAATGATGAATGGCTCCATGAGTACATTCAATGAGTGGCTCCGTGTGTACAGTCAATGATGAGTGGTTCCATGTGTACAGTCAATGATGAATGGCTCCATGAGTACATTCAATGAATGGCTCCCTGTGTACAGTCAATGAATGGCTCCATGTGAACAGACAATGAAGAATGGCTCCATGTGTACAGTCAATGATGAATGGCTTCATGTGTACAGACAATGATAAATGGTTCCATGTGTACAGTCAATGATGAATGGCTCCATGTGTACAGTCAATGATGAATGGTTCCATGTGTACAGTCAATGATGAATGGCTCCCTGTGTACAGTCAATGATGAATGCCTCCCTGTGCACAGTCAATGATGAATGGCTCCATGAGTACAGTCAATGAGTGGCTCCATGTGTACAGTCAATGATGAATGGTTCCATGTGTACAGTCAATGATGAATGGCTCCCTGTGTACAGTCAATGATGAATGGTTCCATGTGTACAGTCAATGATGAATGGCTCCATGTGTACAGTCAATGATGAATGGCTCCCTGTGTACAGTCAATGATGAATGGTTCCATGTGTACAGTCAATGATGAATGGCTCCCTGTGTAGAGTCACTGATGAATGGTTCCATGTGTACAGTCAATGATGAATGGCTCCATATGTTCAGTCACTGATGAATGGTTCCCTGTGTACAGTCAATGATGAATGGCTCCCTGTGTACAGTCAATGATGAATGGCTTCATGTGTACAGACAATGATAAATGGTTCCATGTGTACAGTCAATGATGAATGGCTCCATGTGTACAGTCAATGATGAATGGTTCCATGTGTACAGTCAATGATGAATGGCTCCCTGTGCACAGTCAATGATGAATGGCTCCATGAGTACAGTCAATGAGTGGCTCCATGTGTACAGTCAATGATGAATGGTTCCATGTGTACAGTCAATGATGAATGGCTCCCTGTGTAGAGTCACTGATGAATGGTTCCATGTGTACAGTCAATGATGAATGGCTCCATATGTTCAGTCACTGATGAATGGTTCCCTGTGTACAGTCAATGATGAATGGCTCCATGTGTACAGTCAATGATGAATGGCTCCCTGTGTACAGTCAATGATGAATGGCTCCATGTGTACAGTCAATGATGAATGGCTCCCTGTGTACAGTCAATGATGAATGGCTCCCTGTGTACAGTCAATGATGAATGGCTCCCTGTGTACAGTCAATGATGAATGGCTCCCTGTGTATAGTCAATGATGAATGGTTCCATGTGTACAGTCAATGATGAATGGCTCCATGTGTACAGTCAATGATGAATGGCTCCCTGTGTACAGTCAATGATGAATGGTTCCATGTGTACAGTCAATGATGAATGGTTCCATGTGTACAGTCAATGACGAATGGCTCCATGTGTATAGTCAATGACGAATGGTTCCATGTGTACAGTCAATGATGAATGGCTCCCTGTGTACAGTCAATGATGAATGGCTCCATGTGTACAGTCAATGATGAATGGCTCCATGTGTACAGTCAATGATGAATGGTTCCATGTGTACAGTCAATGATGAATGCCTCCCTGTGCACAGTCAATGATGAATGGCTCCCTGTGTACAGTCAATGATGAATGGCTCCATGTGTACAGACAATGATAAATGGTTCCATGTGTACAGTCAATGATGAATGGCTCCATGTGTACAGACAATGATAAATAGTTCCATGTGTACATTCAATGATGAATGGCTCCATGTGAACAGACAATGATAAATGGTTCCATGTGTACATTCAATGATGAATGGCTCCATGTGTACAGACAATGATAAATGGTTCCATGTGTACATTCAATGATGAATGGCTCCATGTGAACAGACAATGATAAATGGTTCCATGTGTACAGTCAATGATGAATGGCTCCATGTGAACAGACAATGATAAATGGTTCCATGTGTACATTCAATGATGAATGGCTCCATGAGTACATTCAATGAGTGGCTCCGTGTGTACAGTCAATGATGAGTGGTTCCATGTGTACAGTCAATGAATGGCTCCCTGTGTACAGTCAATGAATGGCTCCATGTGAACAGACAATGAACAATGGCTCCATGTGTACAGTCAATGATAAATGGTTCCATGTGTACAGTCAATGATGAATGGCTCCATGTGTACAGACAATGATAAATGGTTCCATGTGTACAGTCAATGATGAATGGTTCCATGTGTACAGTCAATTATGAATGGCTCCGTGTGTACAGTCAATGATGAATGGCTCCCTGTGTAGAGTCACTGATGAATGGTTCCATGTGTACAGTCAATGATGAATGGCTCCATGAGTACATTCAATGAGTGGCTCCGTGTGTACAGTCAATGATGAATGGTTCCATGTGTACAGTCAATGATGAATGGCTCCTTGTGTACAGTCAATGATGAATGGCTCCCTGTGTACAGTCAATGATGAATGGTTCCATGTGTACAGTCAATGATGAATGGCTCCTTGTGTACAGTCAATGATGAATGGCTCCCTGTGTACAGTCAATGATGAATGGTTCCATGTGTACAGTCAATGATGAATAGCTCCATGTGTACAGTCAATGATGAATGGCTCCATGTGTACAGTCAATGATGAATGGTTCCATGTGTACAGTCAACGATGAATGGCTCCCTGTGTACAGTCAATGATGAATGCCTCCCTGTGCACAATCAATGATGAATGGCTCCCTGTGTACAGTCAATGATGAATGGCTCCATGTGTTCAGTCACTGATGAATGGTTCCCTGTGTACAGTCAATGATGAATGGCTCCCTGTGTACAGTCAATGATGAATGGCTCCATGTGTACTGTCAATGATGAATGGCTCCCTGTGTACAGTCAATGATGAATGGCTCCCTGTGTACAGTCAATGATGAATGGCTCCCTGTGTATAGTCAATGATGAATGGTTCCATGTGTACAGTCAATGATGAATGGCTCCATGTGTACAGTCAATGATGAATGGCTCCCTGTGTACAGTCAATGATGAATGGTTCCATGTGTACAGTCAATGATGAATGGTTCCATGTGTACAGTCAATGATGAATGGTTCCATGTGTATAGTCAATGATGAATGGCTCCCTGTGTATAGTCAATGACGAATGGCTCCATGTGTACAGTCAATGATGAATGGTTCCATGTGTACAGTCAATGATGAATGGCTCCCTGTGTACAGTCAATGATGAATGGTTCCATGTGTACAGACAATGATGAATGGCTCCATGTGTACAGTCAATGATGAATGGCTCCATGTGTACAGACAATGATGAATGGCTCCCTGTGTACAGTCAATGATGAATGGTTCCATGTGTACAGTCAATGAGTGGCTCCATGTGTACAGTCAATGATGAATGGCTCCCTGTGTACAGTCAATGATGAATGGCTCCCTGTGTACAGTCAATGATGAATGGTTCCATGTGTACAGTCAATGAGTGGCTCCATGTGTACAGTCAATGATGAATGGCTCCCTGTGTACAGTCAATGATGAATGGCTCCCTGTGTACAGTCAATGATGAATGGCTCCCTGTGTACAGTCAATGATGAATGGCTCCCTGTGTACAGTCAATGATGAATGGCTCCATTGATACAGCCGGTGTTGAATGGCTCCATATAAATGGACAATAATGAATGGCTTCCTACATACAGTCAATGATCAATGGCTCCATGCATATAGACAATAATAAATGCTGAATGTCTCCATGTATACATTCAATGATCAATGGCTCGATGTTGACTGGCTTCAAGCATACAGTGAATTGCTCTGAGCAAACAGTCAATGATGAAATAAAATCAGAAAATGCTGGAAATACAAGTCAGGCAGTGTCTGCGGAGAAAGAAACTGAGTTAATGTTTCAGGTCGATGACTCTTTGTCAGAACTGGAAAGAAATGAAAATTAATCAGTTTTTGCAAATGCAGAGCCAGCGAAAGAAGGGGAAGGGGAGGAAAGAACAAAAGGGAAGGTCACTGATAGGGTGGAGGACAACAGTGATTAAATGACAATAGGGATGATGGTGCAAGACAAGGAGGGTGGTAATTTAAGGATCAAAAGATGGGTCCAAAGGAGCTGTAAATGGCAACAGCAGAACCATTACCAGCACTTGCTCGCCGAAAAAGTGGGAGCAGTGGTTCTGATCTGAGTTATTGAAATCAGTGTTGAGTCCAGAAGGTTATAAAGTGCCTAATCAAAAGATGAGGTTCTGTTCCTCGTTGAACTTCATTAGAACAGTGTAAGAGGCCGAGGACTCAGAGATCAGAGTGGGAGTGGGATGGGGAATTAAAATGACAAGCGATCGGCAGGTCAGGGTCACGGTTGCAGGAGGTGTTCAGCAAAGTGATCACCCAGTCTGTGTTCGGTCTCCCCAGTGTAGAGGAGACCGCATTGTGAGCAGTGAATACAGTATAGTAAATTGAAAGAAGTACAAGTAAATCGCTGTTTCACCTGGAAGGGGTGTTTGGGGCCCTGGACGGTGGGAAGGGAGGAGGTGAAAGGGGAAGATGTTGCATCTCCTGCGCTCACATGGGAAGGTGCCGTGGGGAGGAGAGCGGGTGTTGGGAGTGATGGAAGAGTGGACCAGGGTGTCAGGGAGGGAACGGTCCCTTCGGAATGCTGAAAGGGGAGGGGAGGGGGAAGATGTGTTTGGTGGTGGGATCGCGCTGGAGGTGGCGGAAATATCGGAGGATGATACATCGAATGTGGAAGCTGGTGGGGTGGAAGGTGAGGACAAGGGGGACCCTATCGTGGTTCTGGGAGGGAGGGGAAGGGTGAGGGCAGGAATGTTGAATAAGTCCCTGTGTACAGTGAATGCTCAATAAAACCGTGTATACATAGAAATTTGAATAAGTCCGTGTATACAGTGAATGATGAATGAATCCATGTATACAGTGAATGTTGAATAAATCCGTGTATACAATGAATGTTGAATAAGTCCGTGTATACAGTGAATGTTCAATCAGTCCGTGTATACAGGGAATGTTGAATAAGTCCATGTACACAGTGGATGTTGAATAAGTCCACTTGTACAGCAAATGTTGAATATGACCGTAAATACAGCGAATGGTGAATAAGTCTGTGGATATATTGAATGTTGAATAAGTCCATGTATTCAGTGAAAGTTGA
This sequence comes from Heptranchias perlo, assembly GCF_035084215.1. NCBI lineage: Eukaryota > Metazoa > Chordata > Chondrichthyes > Hexanchiformes > Hexanchidae > Heptranchias > Heptranchias perlo. The sequence goes on along the minus strand of NW_027138214.1, from coordinate 1,224,777 downwards.
ATAAATCTGTGTACACAGTGAATGTTGAATAAATCCGTGTATACAGTTAATGTTGGAAAATTACGTGTATGCAGTGAATGTTGAAAATATCCGTGTCTTCACCGAATGTTGAATAAATCCGTGAATACAGTGAATGTTGAATGAGTCCATGTATACTGTGAGTGTTGAATATTCCATGCATACAGAATGATGAATAACTCCATTTTTAAAAATTCATTCATGGGATGTGGGCATCGCTGGCGAGGACAGCATTTATTGCCCATCCCTATTTGCCCTTGAGAAGGTGGTGGTGAGCCGCCTTCTTGAACCGCTGCAGTCCGTATGGTGACGGTTCTCCCACAGGGCTGTTAGGAAGGGAGTTCCAGGATTTTGACCCAGCGACGATGAAGGAACGATGATATATTTCCAAGTCAGGATGGTGTGTGACTTGGAGGGGAACGTGCAGGTGGTGTTGGTCCCATGTGCCTGCTGCCCTTGTGCTTCTAGGTGGTAGAGGTCGCGGGTTTGGGAGGTGCTGTCGAAGAAGCCTTGACGAGTTGCTGCAGTGCATCCTGTGGATGGTACACACTGCAGTCACAGTGCACCGGTTGTGAAGGGAGTGAATGTTTAGGGTGGTGGATGGGGTGTCGATCAAGTGGGCTGCTTTGTCCTGGATGGTGTCGAGCTTCTTGAGTGTTGTTGGAGCTGCACTCATCCAGGCAAGTGGAGAGTATTCCATCACACTCCTGACTTGTGCCTTGTAGATGGTGGAAAGGCTTTGGGGAGTCAGGAGGTGAGTCACTCGCCGCAGAATACCCAGCCTCTGACCTGCTCTTGTAGCCACAGTGTTTATGTGGCTGGTCCAGTTAAGTTTCTGGTCAATGGTGACCCCCAGGATGTTGATGGTGGGGGATTCGGCGATGGTAATGCCGTTGAATGTCAAGGGGAGGTGGTTAGACTCTCTCTTGTTTGAGATGGTCATTGCCTGGCACTTGTCTGGCGTGAATGTTACTTGCCACTTATCAGCCCAAGCCTGGATGTTGTCCAGTTCTTGCTGCATGCGGGCACGGACTGCTTCATTATCTGAGGGGTTGTGAATGGAACTGAACACTGTGCAATCATCAGTGAACATCCCCATTTCTGACTTTATGATGGAGGGAAGGTCATTGATGAAGCAGCTGAAGATGGTTGGGCCTAGGACACTGCCCTGAGGAACTCCTGCAGCAATGTCCTGGGGCTGAGATGATTGGCCTCCAACAAACACTACCATCTTCCTTTATGCTAGCTAGGACTCCAGCCACGGGACAGTTTTCCCCGATTCCCATTGACTTCATTGGCCGGATTGGATTTGTTCTGCTTTTTGTGGACAGGACATACCTGGGCAATTTTCCACATTGTCGGGTAGATGTACTGGAACAGTTTGGCTGGAGGCATGGCTAGTTCTGGAGAACAAGTCTTCAGCACTACAGCCGGGTTGTTGTCGGGGCCCATAGCCTTTGCTGTATCCAGTGCACTCAGCTGTTTCTTGATATCACGTGGAGTGAATCAAATTGGCTGAAGACTGGCTTCTGTGATGGTGGGGATATCGGGAGGAGGCCGAGATGGATCATCCACTCGGCACTTCTGGCTGAAGACGGTTGCAAACGCTTCAGCCTTGTCTTTTGCACTCACGTGCTGGACTCTGCCATCATTGAGGATGTTTACAGAGCCTCCTCCTCCCGTTAGTTGTTTAATTGTCCACCACCATTCACGACTGGATGTGGCAGGATTGCAGAGCTTTGATCTGATCCGTTGGTTGTGGAATCGCTTAGCTCTGTCTATAGCATGTTGCTTCTGCTGTTTAGCATGCATGTAGTCCTGAGTTGTAGCTTCACCAGCTTGGCACCTCATTTTTAGGTACGCCTGGTGCTGCTCCTAGCATGCTCTTCTACACTCCTCATTGAACCAGGGTTGATCCCCTGGCCTGTTGGTAATGGTAGAGTGAGGAATATGCCGGGCCATGAGGTTACAGATTGTGCTGGAATACAATTCTGCTGCTGCTGATTTCCCACAGTGCCTCATGGATGCCCAGTTTTGAGCTGGTAGATCTGTTCTGAATCTATCCCATTTAGCACAGTGGTAGTGCCACACAACACGTTGGATGGTGTCCTCAGTACAAAGACGGGACTTCATCTCCACGAGGACTGTGCGGTGGTCACTCCTACCAATACTGTCATGGACAGTTGCATCTGTGACAGGTAGATTGGTGAGGACGAGGTCAAGTAGGTCTTTCCCTCGTGTTGGTTCGCTCACCACCTGCCATAGGCCCAGTCTGGCAGTTATGACCTTCATGATTCGGCCAGCTCGGTCAGTAGTGGTGCTACCGAGCCACTCTTGATGATGGACATTGAAGTCCCCCACCCAGAGTACATTCTGTGCCCTTGCTGCCCTCAGTGCTTCCTCCATGTGGTGCTCAACATGGAGGAGGACTGATTCATCAGCTGAGGGAGGACGGTAGGTGGTAATCAGCAGGAGGTTTCCTTGCCATGAGATTTCATGGGGTCCAGAGTCAATGTTGAGGACTCCCAGGGCCACTCCCTCCTGACTGTATATCACTGTACCTCCACCTATGGTGCGTCTGTCCTGCCGGTGGGACAGGACATACCCAGGGATGGTGATGGAAGAGTCTGGGACGTTGTCTGAAAGATATGATTCTGTGATTATGGCTATGTCAGGCTGTTGCTTGACTAGTCTGGGGGACAGCTCTCCCAATTTTGGCACAAGTCCCCTGATGTGCGTGAGGAGGACTTTGCAGGGTCGACTGGGCTTGGTTTGCCTTTGTCGTGTCCGGTGTCTAGTGGTTCGTCCGATTTTATTCTTATTATGTCTTTTTTTCGCGAGATTTTACAACTGAGTGTCTTGCTTGGCCATTTCAGAGGGCAATTAAGAATCAACCACATTGCTGTGGGTCTGGAGTCACATATTGGCCAGACCGGGTAAGGATGGCAGGTTTTCTTCCCTAAAGGACATTTGTGAAAAAGATCGGTTTAAGATGCATACAGTAAATCTTGAATAAATCTGTGTATACAGTGAATGTTCAATAATTCCAGATATACAGTGAATGTTGAATGGATCCGTGTACCCATTGAATGTTGACTAACTCCATGTATACAGTGAATGTTGAATATGACTGTATACACAGCGAATGTTGAATATGTCTGTGTATACAGTGCATGATGAATAAATCCATGTATAAAGTGAATGTTGAATAAATCCGTGTACACAATGAATGTTGAATGAGTCTGAGTGTACACTGAATGATGAATGAGTCTGTGTATTCAGTGAATGTTGCATAATTCCATGTATACATTGAATGTTGAATGAATAAATAAATGTATACAGCGATTGTTGAATAAATCTGTGTATACGGTGAATGTTGAATAAGTCCGCGTGTACAGTGAATGTTGATTAAGTCCGTGTATATGGTGAAGGTTCAATAAGTCCGTGTATACATTGAATGTGGAATAAGGCTGCGTTTACAGTGGATGTTAAATAAATCGGTGTATACAGTGAATGTTGAATGAGTCCGTGTATACAGTGAATGTTGAATAAGTCCGTGTGTTCAGTGACTGTTGAATAAGTCCGTGTATACAGAGAAAGTTGAATAAGGCACTGTGTATAGTAAATGTTGAAGAAGTCCGTGTATAAAATGAATCTTGAATGAGTCCATGTGTACACTGAATGTTCAATAAATTTGTGTATACAGTGAATGTTGAAGATATCCGTGTATACAGTGAATGTTGAATAAGTCTGTGTGTACAGTGAATGTTGAATAAATCCATGTATACAGAATGTGAAATAAGTCTATGCATACAGAGAATAATGAATCAATCCATGTATAGAGTGAATATTTCATAAGGCCATGTGTACAGTGAATGTTGAATAAATCCTTGTAGATAATGAATGATGAATAAATCCATGTATACACAGAATGTTGAATAAATCCATGCATACAGAGAATGTTGAATGAGTCCGTGTATAGAGTGACTGTTGAGTAAGTCCATGTATACAGAGAATGTTAAATATGTCCGTGTGTACAGTGAATGTTAAATAATTTTGTGTCGACACTGAATGTTGAATAAATAAGTGTATACAGTGAATGTTGAAGATCTCCATGTATACTGTGAATATTGAATAAGTCCGTGTATACAGTCAAAGTTGAATAAGTCCATGTATACAGAGAATGTTGAATAATTCCGTGTATACAGAGAATGTTGAATAAGTCCATGTATACAGTGAATGTTGAATAAGTCCATGTATACAGTGAAAGTAGAAGATGTCCGTGTATATGGGGAATGTTGAATAACTCCATGTATACAGTGTATGTTGAATATGACCGTTTTTGCAGTGAATGTTGAAGATGTCCGTGTGTACAGAAAATGTTGACTATGACTGTGTGTACAGTCAATGTTGAATAAGTCCTCATATACAGTGAATGTTGAATAAGTCAGTGTATATGGGGAATGTTGAATAAATCCAAGTATACAGTGAATGTTGAATTATTCCGTGAACACAGATAATGTTGTATAAGTCCGTGTATACCTTGAATATTGAATAAATCCGTGCATACAGTGAATGTTGAATGAGTCCGTGTGTACAGTGACTGTTGAATAAGTCCTTGTATACAGAGTGTTAAATAAATACGTGTACCCAGTGAATGTTGAATAAGTTTGTGTATACAGTGAATGTTGAATAAATCCTTGTATACAGTGAATGTTAAACAATTCCGTGTATACAGTGAATGTAGAATAAGTCCATGTATACAGTGAATGTTGAATAAGTCCATGTATACAGTGAATGTTGAATAAGTCCATGTATACAGTGAATGTTGAATAAGTCCATGTATACAGTGAATGTTGAATAAATCAGTGTATACAGTGAATGTTGAAGATGTCCGTGTATACAGTGAATGTTGAATAAGTCAATGTATACACTGAATGTTGAATAAATCAGTGTATACAGTGAATGCTGAAGATGTCCGTGTATACAGTGAATGTTGAATAAGTCAATGTATACACTGAATGTTGAATAAATCAGTGTATACAGTGAATGTTGAAGATGTCCGTGTATACAGTGAATGTTGAATAAGGCCATGTATGCACTAAATGTTGAAGATGTCCGTGTATACAGTGAATGTTGAATAAGTCCATGTATACAGTGAATGTTGAAGATGTCCGTGTATATGGGGAATGTTGAATAAGTCCATGTGTACAGTGAATGTTGAATAAGTCCTCGCATACAGTGAATGTTGAATAAGTCCGTGTATATGGGGAATGTTGAATAAGTCCAAGTATACAGTGGATGTTGAATTATTCCATGAACACAGATAACGTTTATAAGTCCGTGTATACCGTGAATATTGAATAAATCCATGTATGCAGTGAATGTTGAACAAGTCCATGTACACAGTGAATGTGGAATGAGTCCGTGTGTACAGTGACTGTTGAATAAGTCCTTGTATACAGAGAATGTTGAATAAGATCGTGTGTACAGTGAATGTTCAATAAGTTCGTGTATACAGTGAATGTTGAATAAATCCGTGTATGCAGTGAATGTTGAAGATGTCCATGTATACAGTTAATGTTGAATAAGGCCATGTATACAGTGAATGTTGAATAAGGCCATGTATACAGGGAATGTTGAATCAGTCTACGTGTACAGTGAATGTTGAATGAGTCCATGTGTACAGTGAATGTTGAATGAGTCCATGTAAACGGGGAATGTTGAATAATCCGTGTATACAGTGAATGTTGAATTATTCTGTGAACACAGATAATGTTGCATAAGTCCGTATATACTGTGAATGTTGAATAAGGCAGCATGTACAGTGAATGTTGAATAAGTCCTTGTATAGATAGAATGTTGAATAAGGCTGTGTGTACAGTGAATGTTGAATAAGTCCTTGTACACAGTGAATGTTGAATAAATCATTGTATACACAGAATGTTGTATAAGTCCGTGTGCACAGTGAATGTTGAATAATTCGTGTATACAGTGAATGTTGAATAAATCCATATGTACAGTGAATGTTGAATAGGTTTGTGTATATACTGAATGTTGAATAAATCCATGTATACAGTGAATGTTGACGATGTCCGTGTAATCAATGAATGTTGAATAAGTCCATGTATACAGTGAATGTTGAAGATGTCTGTGTATATGGGGAATGTTGAATAAGTCCATGTGTACAGTGAATGTTGAATAAGTCCATGTATATCGTGAATGTTGAATAATCCGTGTGCACAGTGAATGTTGAATAAATCCGTGTGTACAATGAATGTTGAATAAGTCAATGTATGTAGTGAATGTTGAATAAGGCAGTGTGAACAGTGAATTTTGAACAAGTCCATGTATACAGTGAATTTTGAATGAGTCCATGTGTACAGTGACTGTTGAATAAGTTTGTGTATACACTGAATGTGGAATAAATCCGTGTATACAGTGAATGTTGAAGATGTCCGTGTATACAGTGAATGTTGAATAAGACCATGTGTACAGAAAATTTTGAATAAGTCCGTGTATACAGTGAATGTTGAATAAGTCCATGTGTACAGTGACTGTTGAATAAGTCCGTGTATACAGAGAATGTTGAATAAGACCATGTGTACAAAGAATGTTGAATATGTCCGTGTATACAGTGAATGTTGAATAAGTCCATGTATACAGTGAAAGTAGATGATGTCCGTGTATACGGGGAATGTTGAATAAGTCTGTGTATATGGGGAATGTTGAATAACTACATGTATACAGTGTAGGTTGAACATGTCCGTTTATACAGTGAATGTTGAATAAGGTTGTGTATACAGAGACTGTTGAATATGACTGTGTGTACAGTGAATGTTGAATAAGTCCTCGCATACAGTGAATGTTGAATAAGTCCGTGTATATGGGGAATGTTGAATAAGTCCATGTATACAGTGAATGTTGAATTATTCCATGAACACAGATAATGTTGTATAAGTCCGTGTATACCTTGAATATTGAATAAATCCATGTATACTGTGAATGTTGAATAAATCCATGTATGCAGTGAATGTTGAACAAGTCCATGTACACAGTGACTGTTGAATAAGTCCTTGTATACAGAGAATGTTGAATAAGATCGTGTGTACAGTGAATGTTCAATAAGTTCGTGTATACAGTGAATGTTGAATAAATCCGTGTATGCAGTGAATGTTGAAGATGTCCGTGTATACAGTGAATGTTGAATAAGGCCATGTATACAGTGAATGTTGAATAAGGCCATGTATACAGGGAATGTTGAATCAGTCTACGTATACAGTGAATGTTGAATGAGTCCATGTGTACAGTGAATGTTGAATGAGTCCATGTAAACGGGGAATGTTGAATAATCCGTGTATACAGTGAATGTTGAATTATTCTGTGAACACAGATAATGTTGCATAAGTCCGTATATACTGTGAATGTTGAATAAGGCAGCATGTACAGTGAATGTTGAATAAGTCCTTGTATAGATAGAATGTTGAATAAGGCTGTGTGTACAGTGAATGTTGAATAAGTCCTTGTACACAGTGAATGTTGAATAAATCATTGTATACACAGAATGTTGTATAAGTCCGTGTGCACAGTGAATGTTCAATACGTTTGTGTGTACAGTGAATGTTGAATAAATCCGTGTATGCAGTGAATGTTGAATAAGTTTGTGTATACACTGAATGTTGAATAAATCCGTGTATACAGTGAATGTTGAATAAGTCCGTGTATACAGTGAATATTGAAGATGTCCATGTATACAGTGAATGTTGAATAAGTCCGTGTATACAGTGAATATTGAAGATGTCCGTGTCTACGGGGAATGTTGAATAATCCATGTATACAGGGAATGTTGAATAAGTCCACGTGTACAGTGACTGTTGAATAAGTCCATGTATACAGAGAATGTTGAAAAAGACCTTTTGTACAGTGAATGTTGAAGATGTCCGTGTATTCATGGAATGTTGAATAAGTCCCTGTATACAGGGAGTATTGAATCAGTGCGTGTACACAGATAATGTTGAATAAGTCCGTGTATACAGAGAATGTTGAATAAGTCCATGTGTACAGGGAGTATTGAATCAGTGCGTGTACACAGATAATGTTGAATAAGTCCGTGTATACAGGGAATGTTTAATAAGTCCATGTTTACAGAGAATGTTGAATAAGTCCATGTATACAGTGAATGTTGTAATGTCCGTGTATACAGTGAATGTTGTAGATGTCCATGTACACAGATAATGTTGAATAAGTCCTTGTATACAGTGAATGTTGAATAAGATTTTGTATAAAGAGAATGTTGAATAAGTTCGTGTGTACAGAGAATGTTGAATATGACTGTGTATACAGAGAATGTTGAATATGACTGTGTATACAGAGAATGTTGAATAAATCCATGTATAAAGAGAGTGTTGAATAATCCGTCTGTACAGTGAATGTTGAATAAGTCAATGTATTGAGTTAATGTTGAATAAGTCTTTGTATACAGTGAATGTTGAATAAGTCTTTGTATACAGTGAATGTTGAATAAATCCGTGTATACAGGGAATGTTGAATAAGATCTTGTATACTATGACTGTTGAATAAATCCGTGTAAACAGTGAATGTTGAATAAATCCGTGTATGCAGGGAATGTTGAATAAATCCATGTATACAGTGAATGTTGAATAATTCTGTGTGCAACGAAAATGTAAAATCCGTGTATACCGTGAATGTTGAATAAGGCCGTGTGTACAGTGAATGTTGAATAAGTTTGTGTAAACAGTGAATGTTGAATAAATCCTTCTTCTACAGGGAATGTTGAATAAGTTTGTGTAAACAGTGAATGTTGAATGTCTGTGTATACATTGAATGTTGAAGATGTCCATGTACACGGATAATGTTGAATAAGTCCTTGTATGCAGTGAATGTTAAATAAGGTTGTGTATACCGAGAATGTTGAATAATCCGTGTATACAGAGAATGCTGAATATGTCTGTGTATACAGTGAATGTTGAATAAGTCCTTGTGTCGAGTGAATGCTGAATAAATCTGTGTGCATGGGGAATTTGAATAAGTCCATGTATACAGTGAATGTTGACTAAGTCCGTGTACTTAGTGAATGTTGAAGATGTCCGTGTATATGGAGAATGTTGAAAAATCTGTGTGTACAGTGAATGTTGAATAATTCTGTGTACACAGATAATGTTGTATAATCCGTGTATACCGTGAATGTTGAATAAGACTGTGTGTACAGTGAATGTTGAATAAGTCCATGTATACAGTGAATGTTGAATAAGTCCATGTATACAGTGAATGTTGAATAAGTCCATGTATACAGTGAATGTTGAATAAGTCCATGTATACAGTGAATGTTGAATAAGTCCATGTATACAGTGAATGTTGAAGATGTCCGTGTATACGGGGAATGTTGAATAAGTCCATGTATACAGAGAATGTTGAAGATGTCCGTGTATACGGGGAATGTTGAATAAGTTCATGTATACAGAGAATGTTGAAGATGTCCGTGTATACGGGGAATGTTGAATAAGTCCATGTATACAGAGAATGTTGAAGATGTCCGTGTATACAGAGAATGTTGAATAAGTCCATGTATACAGAGAATGTTGAAGATGTCCGTGTATACGGGGAATGTTGAATAAGTTCATGTATACAGAGAATGTTGAAGATGTCCGTGTATACGGGGAATGTTGAATAAGTCCATGTATACAGAGAATGTTGATTATGTCCGTGTATACAGAGAATGTTGAATAAGTCCATGTATACAGAGAATGTTGAAGATGTCCGTGTATACGGGGAATGTTGAAGATGTCCGTGTATACAGGGAATGTTGAAGATGTCCGTGCATGCAGGAAATGTTACCTTTACACTCGGATGTGAGCAGAGCATTAAACCTGAAGCTGCCTCTGCTCCGCTGTTGGCTGGTGAACTGTATACACGTGTGCATCTGCTCAAGCAGAGTTGCTGTCATGTTGCTCCTGGTGTACAGGTCTGTATAATGACTTATTCCTGTGACATTCCATTCAATGTCTACAAGGATCTTGCAGCTGAAAATTTGTGGACTGGATTAACTCTCACTAGCACAGTATGGATGATTGAGAGCCTCGCCTTCTGCCATTGCAGCATGAATCGTTTCTTCAATGTTTTCAGACTTTTTGCCTCCGCTGTTCTAACTGAAAATTCATTCCACAGGTTCATCACTCTGTGTGAAGAACAAATTCCTGATCTCAGGCCTAAAATTACCATTGACTAGTTTGAAACCAGGACCCCTCGTTCTACTCCAGCAGTTCAATTTAAAGTAATTTACTGGGTCAATTTTTTCTATATCCATAACCATCTTAAATACATCGCCTATATTATCACCTCTCAGATCTCTCCTGTCCAGACTGAAATGACCAAGTTTCTCCTGTCATTCTGCAGACTCAGACCCGTGACACTGGGGATCAGCCTTGTGGCCCTTCTCCGCACAGTCTCCAGCACTTGAATGTCTCCAACTAGAATTGGACACAGTGCTCAAGGTTTGGTCTGACCAGAACACTATAATTTGATTGCTATCTCCTCTGCCTTGTAGTTCACTATTTGGCCGATGAGGTTGAAGATCAGCCATGATCTGATTGAATGGTGGAGCAGGCTCGAGGGGCCGTATGGCCTACTCCTGCTCCTATTTCTTATGTTCTTATGGCACTGTAGATCTATTGGCTCTGCATTGGTTGGACATGTTTATTGTCGAGTTTTCTAAGTCCCCTGGGTCTCTTCCTTCGCTATTTCAGCACCATTCATAGAGTACAACTGTTGTCGATCTTTCCTTCCTAGGCACAATACTTTACATTTGTCTGCTTTAAACTCCATCTGCCATTATTCTGCACATTTACACATCTTCTCCAACTCATTCGATAATTTCTGAGCTCCCCCCCTCTGATTCCAAGGCCCCTCCTGGTTTGGCATCATCTACAGGTTGAATTACTTTGCACAGAATCCAGATCTTGTTCCCAGCACCAAACCCTGAGTATTTCCCCCACTCCCTCGTAACTCCTCTGAGGAGTACCTGTTATTTCCCACCCTTCAACCAGTTTCATATCCATTCCCGGCATTTATCCTGCGCAGAGCTTTGAGTTTACTTAATAGCTTTTCAGCAACTCAGGTAAATCAGGTCACCAAGCTGTCAGTTTATTCTGGACATCAACTGAAATGTAGGCAGTAAGGGGTTAATAGTCTAATGGGATGGAATGTGCTGGCTTGAGTTTCTGTTGGGACTGTATAGTGATTGTTTCCCTGGTAGCTGGGGCAGTGTAACCTGGGGGGTCAGTCTTTGTTGTCTGTAACCTGTGTCCAGACACCCAGAGTCTGGGGAAGAGGCCTATAAAATAGGTCACCATGGTAACATTACAAATAAAGAGGAAGAATGGGGCTCTAAGAAGAGCAAGTGCCTCCAACCTCAGCACTCTTGGAAACTTGGTCACTGTTTCAAACCCCCCCATTTAGCTTTTTGCATCTTACTTCATCTGCCGTCCGGAACAAGGGCTTGTGTATCACTGTACCATCTAGAACAAGGGCTCACGTGTCACTGTACCATCTAGAACAAGGGCTCATGTGTCACTGTACCATCTAGAACAAGGGCTCATGTATCACTGTACCATCTAGAACAAGGGCTCGTGTATCACTGTACCATCTAGAACAAGGGCTCATGTATCACTGTACCATCTAGAACAAGGGCTCGTGTATCACTGTACCATCTAGAACAAGGGCTCATGTATCACTGTACCATCTAGAACAAGGGCTCATGTGTCACTGTACCATCTAGAACAAGGGCTCATGTGTCACTGTACCATCTAGAACAAGGGCTCATGTGTCATTGTACCATCTAGAACAAGGGCTCATGTATCACTGTACTATCTAGAATGAGGGCTCATGTATCACTGTACTATCTAGAATGAGGGCTCATGTATCACTGTACCATCTAGAACGAGGGCTCATGTGTCACTGTGCCATCTAGAACAAGGGCTCATGTATCACTGTACCATCTAGAACAAGTGCTCATGTATCACTGTACTATCTAGAATGAGGGCTCATGTATCACTGTACTATCTAGAATGAGGGCTCATGTGTCACTGTACCATCTAGAACGAGGGCTCATGTGTCACTGTGCCATCTAGAACAAGGGCTCACGTGTCACTGTACCATCTAGAACAAGTGCTCATGTATCACTGTACTATCTAGAATGAGGGCTCACGTGTCACGGTACCATCTAGAACAAGTGCTCATGTATCACTGTACTATCTAGAATGAGGGCTCATGTATCACTGTACTATCTAGAATGAGGGCTCATGTGTCACTGTACCATCTAGAATGAGGGCTCATGTGTCACTGTACCATCTAGAACAAGGGGTCATGTGTCACTGTCCAGAACAAGAATTAATGGAGATGGAAGGAGAGATACATTGAGTGATTGGAGTTGGAGAGGTATAGACACATTGAGGGATTGGAGATGGAGGGATTGGACATTACTGAGGGATTAGAGGTGTACGGATAGACACATTGAGGGATTGGAGATGGAGGGATAGACACACTGAGGGATTGAAGATGGAGGGAGGGATACAATGAGGGATTGGGGATGGAGGGAGAGATTGGGGATGGAGGGAGAGACACAGGGAGGGATTAGAATTATTTGCAAACTGACCTGTTCCTTTACTTTTCAACCTCATCGAGTCTGTGTAATATCTGACCATGGGCTGTTGGTGAGAATGATTCACAATCTCCCCAACTTGCTCTAATGTTGTATAAAACTTCCCGGTGTATTCTGACTGTTGGTCCTTCTCACCAGCTCAATAGACTGGGAGTGTGGGAGAATGCTGGTCCAGGAGGTGCAGTAATCCCAGGAGCAGGGACCCAGTGAGACTGGGAGTGTGGGGGAATGCTGGTCCAGGAGGTGCAGTCGTCCCAGGAGCAGGGACCCAGTGAGACTGGGAATGTGGGAGAATGCTGGTCCAGGAGGTGCACTAATCCCAGGAGCGGACACTTTAAAAGTTTGCTCTTTGTTGACAACATGTCATTAATGCTTTTTTGAGGAGTGAATTTTCCCCCCGGGTTTGTTTTGTTTTCGCCGAGATTAAAGGTTTAGAGCGAAAGGCTGAGCCCTTTAATTCCCCGCAGCTGTCACTCAATCAGCGGCAGAGACTGCGGTCAGAACAGAGAGTGAGAGAGCCGGAGGGGAGCGGAGATGGGTGAGTGAGAGGGAGAGGGAGAGGGGAGAGGGGAGAGTGAGAGGGGAGGAGGAGAGGGAGAGGGGAGGAGGAGGAGAGTGAGGACCACCTGCGGGTTTAATGGGAAGTCTTTGTTGAAGTCCTCTCCCACAGACAGTCGGTCCTGGGCTCGGGAACCCGCTCCAATCTCCGGAAAGTTTTGTCCGTTGAATCGCGGAGTTTGGAGACTGAGCGGGTCGGGGTCCGGGGTCCGGGGTCGGGTCGGGGTCGGGGTCGGGTCTGGGGTCGGGTCCGGGGTCGGGTCGGGTGCCCCGGGGACTGCCCCCTCCCTCTATGAGGGTGTTTTGATGTTGGAGTCAGTATTTCGGTCCTCAGTCCCCCTTCTCTCGATATTCCCTAATCCCCCTCTCCCGGTGACCCTCTAACTTATTCCAATTACTCCATTCCCCATTTGGGTTAAAGTTTGCCCCGAATTCCCTCTCTCATTGCTCGGTGCAGTGAGAACCCCCAAACAGTGAACGATTTTCCCGGACAGGTTTGCTCTGTGATCTTTATAAGATGTGAATTATTGCTGGGATTGTGAGTGCCAGCACTCCCCCCTGTCTGTGGGGCAGTATCTTGTTCTAGTGTTGTCCCAGTGATTGTGCGGTGGGTGTTGAGCAGTAATTTGGTGAGTTCTATCTGGGGGCCTGTTGCAGACTCCCTCCGACCTCCTCAGATTCCCACCCTGTTTGGGTCAGAATGTCTCTTTTGTTTTCCCCTTTTTATTCCCATGACGTGTGGAGGCTCTGGCTGAGCAAACTCAATAAAGTAATTGTATTGTTCAGAAAATAACGGACTTCATATTGAGAGTGCCTTTCCTGCCGCATTAACCCCTCCCCTGCTGGACATTGGAACTAGCCATCTGAGAGAGAAATGATGGCTTTGATCTTTCAGGCCAGTTCTGATGCCGGAAGATCCTACTGCAAACAGAAACCCAGCCTTTACCCTCAGACACTGCCAGTCCAGGATTTACCGGGTTTTTAATACAGTAATTTCATGGTGCAATGGATACTGGGAGTACCCCGGAGACCAGAGCCAGCACAGGATGAGGGGGGAGGGAAGGAGGATACAGGGAGAGGAAGGAGGATGAGGGGGCCTCCAGGATGGCATCAGACCAAGATGCCCTGTGCTCTTTGGCAATGCTGGACTAGGAGAGTTTAGCAAGCCTTTCATTAACTCCTCTCCCCACCTGTTAAAAAAAAATCAAGGCATCTGGGCTTATTTCAGCCATTTTGAGTTTACCACTTTTTTTTTGTTATTCTTTAGTCTCTTCAGTTTTGCCATAGCAGGGGCTTCGGCCTTTCACTGATGCTGGATGTCTCTCCACCCCTCTCTCCTCCTTTAAGACCCTCCTTAAAACCTGCCTCTTTTACCAAGTGTTTGATCACCTGTCCTAATGTCTCCGCCTTTGGCCTGGTGTCAAATTTTGTTTGATTACGCTGCTGTGAAGCACCTTGGGCTGTTTTCCTACGTTAAAGGTGCGATATAAATGGGAGTGATTGTTGGATGCGGAGCAGTTAGTTCCATTGGTTGATGGGACTGTTTCCTCATGAGCTTTGTCATTGCTGTTAAGGGTTGTTGGTGAATCGGTTTTGTTCCTGGTTCATGGCAAGGGCTGTGGATATGTCCCTTATCTCAGACCCTGGGGATGGAGAGAGCCAGAAGGGAGAGGAATTCGGATGCTGTTTGTATTCACTTTTTTTTGTGTCTGCTTGTTTGTAGTTTGGGGTGAGGTAGCTAGGCATGGGAGCTAATGGGTTTACAATGATGCCATATCAGGCAGGGTCTCTGAGCTGACCATTTCCATGAAGGTTAAGGAGATCCAAGTCTTTGTTATATTCTCAGCATGCTGAGAAGTCCCATTTTTGAACTCTTGGCCAGAATGAGATTCTCAAGTCTTTCAGTCAAATTGAGGGGGTTTTGTTGCCTTGTTGGTCATTTTTGTTTAATTATGGGATGGCATCTCTTGATAGTGTGTCTCTTTAGTGTTCAAGGGCTGGATTGGCCAGTCAAGTACAAGAAGATGCTTGCGTCCTTCTAGGAGGGTGTGACGATTGATTTACTCTGGTCACTCGCTTGTCCCTGGCAGAATAACAACAACTTGCATTTATGTAGTGCCTTTAATGTCAAAAAATGTCCCAAGGGGCTTCACAGAAGTGTAATCAGACAAAAATTTACATCATGCCAAAGAAATGGTATTGGGAGGAGCAACCAAAAGCTTGGTCAAAGAGGTTAGTTTCAAGCAGCGTCCTAAAGGAGGTGGGCGGGGAGAGGTTTAGGGAGGGAATTCCAGAGCTTAGGGACTAGATGGCTGAAGGCACGGCCGCCAATGAAGGAGCAAAGGAAGTGGGGGATAGACAAGAGGCCAGAGTTGGAGGAACATCGAGATCTCGGAGGGTTGTAGGGCTGGTGGAGGTTACAGAAATAGGGAGGGGCGAGGCCATGGAGGCGATTTGAAAACTAGGTTGAGAATTTTAAATTTGAGGCATTCCTGGACCAGGAGCCAATATAGGTCAGCAAGCACAGGGGTGATGGATGAATGGGACTTGGTGTGAGTTAGGATACAGGCAACAGAGTTTTGGATGAGTTGAAGTTTATGGAGGGTGGAAGGTGGGAGGCCGGCCAGGAGAGCATTGGAATAGTCCAGACTGGAGGTAACAAAGGCACGGATGAGGGTTTCAGCAGCAGATGAGCTGAGGCAGGGGCGGAGACGGGCGATGTTATGGAGGTGGAAGTAGGCGGTCTTGGTGATGGAGCGGATATGGAGTCGGAAACTCATCTCCGGGCCAAAATAGGACGCCAAGGTTACGAAAAGTCTGGTTCATCCTCAGACGGAGGTCAGGGAGAGGGATGGAGTCGGTGGCGAGGGAACGGAGTTTGTGGCGTGGACCAAAGACAATGACTTCAGTCTTCCCAATATTTGATTGGAGGGAATTTCTGCTCATCCAGTACTGGATGTCAAACTAGCAGTGTGACCAATCAGAGACAGTGGAGGGGTCGAGGGAGGTGGTGATGAGGTAGAGCTGGGTGTCATCAGCGAACATGTGAATCTGACGTCATGTTTTCGATGATGCTGCCCCTCGGTGAGATGTAGATGTGAAATAGGAGGGGGCAAAGGATAGATCCTTGTGGGAATGGGAAGAGAAGCCATTGCAAGAGATTCTCTGGCTATGACTGGATAGATAAGAATGGACCCAGGTGAGGGCAGTTCCTCCCAGCTGGACGATGGAGGAGAGCTGTTGGAGGAGGATGGTGTGGTCAACCGTGTCAAAGGCTGGAGACAGGTGGAGAAGGATGAGGAGGGAGAGTTTATCATGATCAGTCACATAGGATGGCATTTGTGACTTTGATAAGGGCCTTTTCAGTACCATGGCAGGGACGGGAACCTGATTGGAGGGATTCAAACATGGAGGTGCTGGAAAGATGGGCATGGATTTGGGAGGCGACAAAACGTTCAAGGAGGTTGGAGAGGAAATGGAGGTTGGAGATGGGGTGATAGTTTGCAAGGACACGGGACAAGGGTGGGTTTTTTGAGGAGGGGATGATGATGATTTTGTAATAGAATGGGATAATATCTCGGTGTCCCTGAGCTCTTTCTCTCTCACTCTCTCCCCTCAGTACACTTCAAAATACTGAAATATGTAAAATCAAAATATTTTGGGATGGGAGTGGAGGGAAATGGAAATGTAGAGGGAGTGAAGATCTAAGATCCCAAGCTCTTGAGGAAATACATTTTTCACCATCAAAGCCAACGTCTCCCTTCAGAGAATTCAAAATCCACCATTGCAGAAATTACTGTTTTGTGTACTTTAGTTTTTCCTCTAATACAACTGATGGAATACTGGGAATAACTCTCTCTCCTAAATCCCGACCAGTTCATATCCCACTTCCTCCGACTCTGGCCTCTTGTGCATCAACCCCGCGCCCCCCCCCTTCCCCTTCACCTCACCATTGGTATCCCTACCCTCCCTGAATCTCTCCACCTCACTCTCCTCCTTTTATGACCCTCCTTAAAACCCAGCTCGTCAGCCAAGCCTTTAGTCAACCCTACCTAATATCATCTCCTCCGTCACAGGAATCCGTTTTGTCTGATTAAGCCTGTGTAAAGCTCTCACGGTGTCTGGTTTTCAGCTGTGTCTGTTGGACGTCTGCGGTGGCACATCTCATGGCCAGCAATGTGAATTATATATATTTTTTTCCCTCAGCCTTCAGATCGTATTATTTTTGTGCTGCAAATTGCAGGGAGTGCGAGCTGATAATGATGAGGGCCACGGGCCATCTGGGACCTTGGTGAACGACGGGACTAACTGTCTATCTCCTTAATTAATGAGATTTAAGGACAGAGAAAGAAACAGAGAAAGGACTGAGAAGGAAATAGGGTGAATTAGAGTCAAATCAGATACAGAAAGAGAAATAAGGAAAGGAAGATTAGGTTAAGAGAGATGAAAAAAGAGAAGGGAAAAGTGAGAAAAAAACATTTTTTTTAAATTTAAAAAACCTCCAGGAAGAATTTGTACCTGCAGGAGTGAGACTCCACAGTTTCAGTTGTTCGCTTTCTGAGCTGGAGAGATTAAGTAACATTGCAGAAATGTAACAGGGTCCTTACAATATGAAATACCAGCCCTGCATATCTGCTGTGAGATTCATTCATATTTACAGCGCAAATGCAGCAATTTCTTGAGACTCGGGGACAGATTGGGGACGAGCTCCGGTTTGACACTCGGGGACGAGCTCCGGTTTGAGACTCGGGGACAGATTGGGGACGAGCTCCAGTTTGACACTCTGGGACAGATTGGGGACGAGCTCCGGTTTGACACTCGGGGACGAGCTCCGGTTTGACACTCGGGGACAGATTGGGGACGAGCTCCAGTTTGACACTCTGGGACAGATTGGGGACGAGCTCCGGTTTGACACTCGGGGACAGATTGGGGACGAGCTCCGGTTTGAGACTCGGGGACAGATTGGGGACGAGCTCCGGTTTGACACTCTGGGACAGATTGGGGACGAGCTCCGGTTTGAGACTCGGGGACAGATTGGGGACGAGCTCCGGTTTGACACTCTGGGACAGATTGGGGACGAGCTCCGGTTTGAGACTCGGGGACAGATTGGGGACGAGCTCCGGTTTGACACTCTGGGACAGATTGGGGACGAGCTCCGGTTTGACACTCGGGGTCAGATTGGGGACGAGCTCCGGTTTGACACTCGGGGTCAGATTGGGGACGAGCTCCGGTTTGAGACTCGGGGACAGATTGGGGACGAGCTCCGGTTTGAGACTCGGGGACAGATTGGGGACGAGCTCCGGTTTGACACTTGGGGACGAGCTCCGGTTTGAGACTCGGGGACAGATTGGGGACGAGCTCCAGTTTGACACTCGGGGTCAGATTGGGGACGAGCTCCGGTTTGAGACTCGGGGACAGATTGGGGACGAGCTCCAGTTTGACACTCTGGGACAGATTGGGGACGAGCTCCGGTTTGAGACTCGGGGACAGATTGGGGACGAGCTCCGGTTTGACACTCTGGGACAGATTGGGGACGAGCTCCGGTTTGACACTCGGGGTCAGATTGGGGACGAGCTCCGGTTTGACACTCGGGGTCAGATTGGGGACGAGCTCCGGTTTGAGACTCGGGGACAGATTGGGGACGAGCTCCGGTTTGAGACTCGGGGACAGATTGGGGACGAGCTCCGGTTTGAGACTCGGGGACAGATTGGGGACGAGCTCCGGTTTGACACTTGGGGACGAGCTCCGGTTTGACACTCTGGGACAGATTGGGGACGAGCTCCGGTTTGACACTCGGGGACAGATTGGGGACGAGCTCCGGTTTGACACTTGGGGACGAGCTCCGGTTTGAGACTCGGGGACAGATTGGGGACGAGCTCCGGTTTGACACTCGGGGACAGATTGGGGACGAGCTCCGGTTTGAGACTCGGGGACAGATTGGGGACGAGCTCCGGTTTGACACTCGGGGACAGATTGGGGACGAGCTCCGGTTTGACACTCGGGGACAGATTGGGGACGAGCTCCGGTTTGACACTCGGGGACAGATTGGGGACGAGCTCCGGTTTGACACTCGGGGTCAGATTGGGGACGAGCTCCGGTTTGACACTCGGGGTCAGATTGGGGACGAGCTCCGGTTTGACACTCTGGGACAGATTGGGGACGAGCTCCGGTTTGACACTCGGGGTCAGATTGGGGACGAGCTCCGGTTTGACACTCGGGGTCAGATTGGGGACGAGCTCCGGTTTGAGACTCGGGGACAGATTGGGGACGAGCTCCGGTTTGACACTTGGGGACGAGCTCCGGTTTGAGACTCGGGGACAGATTGGGGACGAGCTCCGGTTTGACACTCGGGGACAGATTGGGGACGAGCTCCGGTTTGACACTCGGGGACAGATTGGGGACGAGCTCCGGTTTGACACTCGGGGACAGATTGGGGACGAGCTCCGGTTTGACACTCGGGGACGAGCTCCGGTTTGACACTCGGGGACAGATTGGGGACGAGCTCCGGTTTGACACTCGGGGACAGATTGGGGACGAGCTCCGGTTGACACTCGGGGTCAGATTGGGGACGAGCTCCGTGTTTTTGTGAGTCCAGTAAAGCAGCGATGCAAATCGTCCTGCAATTTGTGGCAATTCACACCTCACGGTGTATTTCTTGCCTGCCACACATTGCTGGACATTTCACGTGCTAATAACGGTGAGCAGCGTGAACTCACCGTTACCTTCCCAGCAAATTCAGGGCCGTTGTTTTAATACTGTGAGGTTTGATTCTAAGAAATGTCTGTATTTCCCTTCCCCAGGGAACCTACAGTGCTGAGAAACCCCTCTGTCTCCGAGTCGGGAGGAGGTGATGGGCTTAACTCTGTTAATTCCATACATCCCCCTTCCAAATATAAAAGGATTCAGATTAAAGGGTTAGTGGGATTCACCTGCTGAGTCAAAGGAGGGGGAATTGGGAAAGAGATGAAATGATTTTGTTGAATCTCCTATCCAATTGCCTGGATTTTTCTCCAGTCCATGCTCCCCCATCAGCCTCACCCACCAGGGTACAGAACAATGCTGGAAGCAGAAAATGCCAGAAAAACACACAGCAGGCCAGTCAGCCTCTGAAAGGGAAAAGCTGGGTTCGGCTCCCACCTGCAGAACCCTTTGTCAGAGCCTCCCACACGGTGCTGATCTCGAACTCAGGCTCCTGCTGCCCTGACCCAGCAGGTGGGTGCAGTGGCTGTGATTTTGGGTGAAGACAGTATCGGGCTCATTGGGGCAATGGTCAAGTTGCCCTCAGACTCTTGAAGGGTGTTGCAGAAAGTCCGGGCACTGAATGAGGTATCGCAAGTCACCCAGACCCTGCGGGACTGTGCCCCGGCTGGAGACTGCATCTTCAGGAGGAAAAGGGTGTAAACCTGCAGGGGGTTTGATATGGAATATCTGGGAGGGTGAGACTGAGAGAATGAAACCAGCTGCCGCACAGTGTGGGAAAACCATTTAATGTCCATGTGTTTTACCCCCTGTGCTCTGCGTCTCCCACTGTACCCTGAGCCCTGTGACTGAAGCTGAGGCGGTGACTGGTACTGTGCTCAGTGTGATGTTACACGTTTGCTGGCCATGCTCTTGCTGAGAGTTGAGTGGGAGCTGCTCTTCTGGCTGGTGCTGAATGATCCCTTTGTCGAGGGTCAGGGTTCAGAATCAACCGCCTTCCTCTCGCTGAGCGTTGTTTATGCTGCTTGACAGAGCTGTACTCAATCTCGACTCTCGCACAACAATGCCCATTGTTGCCTGTCTCTTAACAAGTTCCATTCAGCCCGGGGTCGTGCAGCATTTTACATTCTCATGGAATCGTACAGCACAGAAGGAGGCCATTCGCCTCTGCCAGCTCTTTGAAAGCACTATCCAATTAGTCCCCTGCTCTTTCCCCGTAGCCCTGCAAATTTTTCCCTTTCAAGTATTTATCCAATTCCCTTTTGAAAGTTATTATTGAATCTGTTTCCACCGCCCTTTCAGGCAGTGAATTCCAGGTCATAGCAACTCACTTCATTAAAAAAAAATCTTCCTCATCTCCCCTCTGTTTCTTTTGCCAATTACCTTAAATCTGTGTCCTCTGGTTACCGACCCTCCTGTCACTGGAAACAGTTTCTCCTTATTTACTCTATTAAAACTCCTCATGATTTTGAACACCTCCATCAAATCTCCCCTTAACCTTCTCTGCTGTAATGTGGAGATGCCGGTGATGGACTGGGGTTAACAATTGTAAACAATTTTACAACACCAAGTTATAGTCCAACGATTTTATTTTTAATCCCACAAGCTTTCGGGGGCTTTCCCCTTCCTCAGGCGGTGTGGAAAAGACAATTTCGAATCCTTTGCATTTTAAGATCACAGAACAAAGCCTGGTGATTACTGCCCGTTGCCAAGGCAATCACAGTGAGCAGACAGAGAGGTGTCACCTAAAAGGCCACTGAATATACAAACCCCCAAAAAAAGAGAGAGAGAGAGAGAGAGATAAGGAAGACAGTCAATGACCCGTTATATTAAAAACAGATAACATTTGTTTGCTGGTGGGGTTACGTGTAGTGTGACATGAACCCAAGATCCCGGTTGAGGCCGTCCTCATGGGTGCGGAACTTGGCTATCAATTTCTGCTCGACGATTTTACGTTGTCGTGTGTCTTGAAGGCCGCCTTGGAGTATGCTTACCCGAAGGTCGGTGGCTGAATGTCCATGACTGCTGAAGTGTTCCCCGACTGGGAGGGAACCCTCCTGTCTGGCGATTGTTGCGCGGTGTCCGTTCATCCGTTGTCGCAGCGTCTGCATGGTCTCGCCAATGTACCATGCTCTGGGGCATCCTTTCCTGCAACGTATGAGGTAGACAACGTTGGCCGAGTCACAGGAGTATGAACCGTGCACCTGGTGGGTGGTGTCCTCTTGTGTGATGGTGGTATCTGTGTCGATGATCTGGCATGTCTTGCAGAGGTTGCCGTGGCAGGGTTGTGTGGTGTCGTGGACGCTGTTCTCCTGAAGGCTGGGTAATTTGCTGCGAACGATGGTCTGTTTGAGGTTGGCTGGCTGTTTAAAGGCGAGTAGTGGAGGTGTGGGGATGGCCATAGCGAGGTGTTCGTCGTCATTGATGACATGTTGAAGGCTGCGGAGAACATGGCGTAGTTTCTCCGCTCCGGGGAAGTACTGGACGAAGAAGGGCACTCTGTTGGTTGCGTCCCGTGTTAGTCTTCTGAGGAGGTCTACGCGATTTTTCGCTGTGGCCCGTCGGAACTGTCGATCGATGAGTCGAGCATCATATCCCGTTCTTACTAGGGCGTCTTTCAGCGTCTGTAGGTGTCCATCGCGTTCCTCCTCGTCTGAGCAGACCCTGTGTATCATGCGACAATGGATGAACGGACACCGCGCAACAATCGCCAAACAGGAGGGTTCCCTCCCAGTCGGGGAACACTTCAGCAGTCATGGACATTCAGCCACCGACCTTCGGGTAAGCGTACTCCAAGGCGGCCTTCGAGACACACGACAACGCAAAATCGTCGAGCAGAAATTAATAGCCAAGTTCCGCACCCATGAGGACGGCCTCAACCGGGATCTTGGGTTCATGTCACACTACATGTAACCCCACCAGCGAACAAATGTTATCTGTTTTTAATATAACGGGTCATTGACTGTCTTCCTTCTCTCTCTCTCTCTCTCTCTCTCTCTCTTTTTTTGGGGGTTTGTATATTCAGTGGCCTTTTCGATGACACCTCTCTGTCTGCTCACTGTGATTGCCTTGGCAACGGGCAGTAATCACCAGGCTTTGTTCTGTGATCTTAAAATGCAAAGGATTCGAAATTGTCTTTTCCACACCGCCTGAGGAAGGGGAAAGCCCCCGAAAGCTTGTGGGATTAAAAATAAAATCGTTGGACTATAACTTGGTGTTGTAAAATTGTTTACAATTCTCTGCTGTAAGAAGAGCAACCCCAGCTTCTCCACTCTCATCCCTGGTACCATTCTAGTAAATCGCCTCTGCACCCTCTCCAAGGCCTTGACATCCTTCCTAAAGTGTGGTGCCCAGAACTGGACACAATAAAGAAAGAAGAAAGCATGTGTTTATATAGCACCTTTCACCAACTCAGGACATCCCCAGGCCAATGAAATAACTTTTGAAGTGTAATCACTGTTGTAATGTAGGAAACACGGCAGTTAAATTGTGCATAGCAAGATCCCACAAACAGCAATGTGATAATGACCAGATAATCTGTTTTAATGGTGTTGATTGAGGGATAAATATTGGCCAGGACACTGGGGAGAACTCCCCTGCTCTTTGAATAATGGCCGTGGGCTCTTTTACATCCACCTGAGAGGGCAGAGGGGCCTCGGTTTAACGTCTCATCCGACAGACAGCACCTCCGACAGTGCAGCACTCCCTCAGTACTGCACTGGAGTGTCAGCCTTGATTTTGTACTCAAGTCGCTGATGTGGGACTTGAACCCACAACCTTCTGCCTCAGGCTGTCACCCAGCTGAGGTCTCACCAGTTATAAAGGTTTAGCATAACTTCCTTGGTTTTGTACTCCATGCCTCTATTTATAAAGCCCAGGATCCCATATACTTTTTAACAGCCTTATGAACTTGTCCTGCCACCTTCAAAGATTTATGTATGTAAACCCCCAGGTCTCTCTTCCTGCACCCCCTTTAAAATTGTCCCATTCTCGCTGTGGAGTGAGGGTTCCGGGGGCCTTTTAACAGCCGGTGTCCAGTGACACGTTCTTCTCTTGTCAAGTCCTGTCCGTGATTGGTACCTGACATGAGGGGACAATTCTGGTCATACTCTGCAGGTCAGTCAGGTCAATGTTGGGGATGGGATTCCATCAGAACTCCACTTCCATCTCCAGCAGCCTCCTTATCCTCAGATGCTGATCACTCACTTCCCAGCTCTTCACAAGTGAGCAGCCTCGGTCAGTTCAGTGGTGGGCTGGAGCCCCTCAGCCATCACTCCAACACCACATCTCCTTGGTGGTCCCATTGTATCCTTTGGGTATTCCCACACTGAGTGTCACTGAGTTCTCGGGAGTGGGATCTTATAAAACCAGCTGGCACTGATTGATGGGAAAGGAAGACTGACATTTCTACAGTGCCTTTCACAACCTCAGACGTCCCAAAATGCTTCACAACCAATGAAATTGGGCAGTGTCCTAGGCCCAACCATTTTCAGCTGCTTCATCAATGACCTTCCCTCCATCATAAGGTCAGAAATGGGGATGTTCACTGATGATTGCACAGTGTTCAGTTCCATTCACAACCCCTCAGATAATGAAGCAGTCCGAGCCTGCATGCAGCAAGACCTGGACAACACCAGTCTTGGGCTCGTAAGTGGCAAGTAACATTCGCACAGAAAAGTGCCAGGCAATGACCATCTCCAACAAGAGAGAATCTAACCACCTCCCCTTGACATTCAACGGCATTACCATCGCCTTGCCAGTGATGCCCACATCCCGCGAACGAATTTAAAAAAAAAAAGTACTTTTTGAAGTGTAGTCACTGTTGTAATGTAGGAAACGCAGCAGCCAATTTGCGCACAGCAAGATCCCACAAACCGTAATGTGATAACGACCAGATAATCTGTTTTCGTGATGTTGGTTGAGGGATAAATATTGGTCAGGACACCGGGGAGAACTCCCCTGCTCTTCTTCCAATAGTGCTGCGGGACCTTTCACGGGGGCTGATAGGACCTCTGTTTAACGTCTCATCCAAAGGATGGCACCTCCGACAGTGCAGCACTCCCTCAGTACTGACCCTCCGACAGTGCAGCACTCCCTCAGTACTGACCCTCCGACAGTGCAGCGCTCCCTCAGTACTGACCCTCCGACAGTGCAGCGCTCCCTCAGTACTGACCCTCCGACAGTGCAGCGCTCCCTCAGTACTGACCCTCCGACAGTGCAGCGCTCCCTCAGTACTGACCCTCCGACAGTGCAGCGCTCCCTCAGTACTGACCCTCCGACAGTGCAGCGCTCCCTCAGTACTGACCCTCCGACAGTGCAGCGCTCCCTCAGTACTGACCCTCCGACAGTGCAGCGCTCCCTCAGTACTGACCCTCCGACAGTGCAGCGCTCCCTCAGTACTGACCCTCCGACAGTGCAGCGCTCCCTCAGTACTGACCCTCCGACAGTGCAGCGCTCCCTCAGTACTGACCCTCCGACAGTGCAGCGCTCCCTCAGTACTGACCCTCCGACAGTGCAGCGCTCCCTCAGTACTGACCCTCCGACAGTGCAGCGCTCCCTCAGTACTGACCCTCCGACAGTGCAGCGCTCCCTCAGTACTGACCCTCCGACAGTGCAGCGCTCCCTCAGTACTGACCCTCC
The DNA here is from genome assembly GCF_035084215.1 of Heptranchias perlo. Classification (NCBI taxonomy): domain Eukaryota; kingdom Metazoa; phylum Chordata; class Chondrichthyes; order Hexanchiformes; family Hexanchidae; genus Heptranchias; species Heptranchias perlo. The sequence continues at coordinate 1,199,186 of NW_027138214.1, read as the reverse complement.
GACAGTGCAGCGCTCCCTCAGTACTGACCCTCCGACAGTGCAGCGCTCCCTCAGTACTGACCCTCCGACAGTGCAGCGCTCCCTCAGTACTGACCCTCCGACAGTGCAGCGCTCCCTCAGTACTGACCCTCCGACAGTGCAGCGCTCCCTCAGTACTGACCCTCCGACAGTGCAGCGCTCCCTCAGTACTGACCCTCCGACAGTGCAGCGCTCCCTCAGTACTGACCCTCCGACAGTGCAGCGCTCCCTCAGTACTGACCCTCCGACAGTGCAGCGCTCCCTCAGTACTGACCCTCCGACAGTGCAGCGCTCCCTCAGTACTGACCCTCCGACAGTGCAGCGCTCCCTCAGTACTGACCCTCCGACAGTGCAGCGCTCCCTCAGTACTGACCCTCCGACAGTGCAGCGCTCCCTCAGTACTGACCCTCCGACAGTGCAGCGCTCCCTCAGTACTGACCCTCCGACAGTGCAGCGCTCCCTCAGTACTGACCCTCCGACAGTGCAGCGCTCCCTCAGTACTGACCCTCCGACAGTGCAGCGCTCCCTCAGTACTGACCCTCCGACAGTGCAGCGCTCCCTCAGTACTGACCCTCCGACAGTGCAGCGCTCCCTCAGTACTGACCCTCCGACAGTGCAGCACTCCCTCAGTACTGCACTGAACTGTCAGCCTAGATTTTGTGCTCAAGTCTCTGGAGTGGGACTTGGACCCCCACCCTCCTGACCCAGAGGTGAGAGTGCTACCCACTGAACAACGGCTGATGGGAAGACCGGTTTGTAGTGCAATTAGGAGCAGCTTTTGCATAGCCAGGAGAGTGAGAACTCGAGCAGAGGTGGGACCGGGAGAGCGAGGGAGAACTCGAGCAGAGGTGGGACCGGGAGAGCGAGGGAGAACTCGAGCAGAGGTGGGACCGGGAGAGCGAGGGAGAACTCGAGCGGAGGTGGGACTGGGAGAGTGAGTGAGAACTCGAGCGGAGGTGGGACTGGGAGAGTGAGTGAGAACTCGAGCAGAGGTGGGACCGGGAGAGCCCGGGCGGAGGTGGGACGTGGCTGGCCAGATTCCCTCTGTGAGTATGGCTCGCTGAGGGTCTCAGACCCCATCCTCGGTCCACGATGAGTTAACTGATTGCCGGGGGCAGTGGGACCCAACCTGCAGTTATCCTTGGACGGGGTGGGTGGAAACCAGCTCCTGGTCACTGTTCAGTGATCGCTGCTCTCACAGACACCCCTGTGAGAGGACAATATCAGGTGACAGTCCCTGTGGTTGAATAGCCTGCTGACACACTGTTTAGACTCGCACATGATGAATGCTGTACTCAGTTTGTCCAGTATACGTGTAACCATTCCCTAAACTCTACTTAATCCGTGACCCTGGTATTGGACTCCAAGGCGGGGAATATGTCAGTCAATTCTGCTGTAGAGTTCGGTGGGAGGATTATTCAATCCAGGACACTTTCTCCGCCCCCCCCCCCCTGCTGTGCCTCTCCATGTTTCCTACATTACAACAGTGACTACATTTCAGCAATACTTCATTGGCTGTAAAGTGCTTTAGAATGTCCTGAGGTCGTGAAAGGTGCTGTAGAAATGCAAGTTCTTTTTATCCGAGCCCCTGTCTGATTATTCAATCATGGTCTCTCTCTCCCCACCCCCCACCTGTCTATCTCCTATTATAGAACATTAGATGACTTTTCCAACCCTTTCCCCAGGGGTGGAAATTGAGAAATGCTGTTAAATATCCTGAAACCATCAATCATTTGTGTGCTGCAGGATGATGTGGGCCTGACTCTCTCGATCCTGGACTGGGGACTGGGTACAAGCAGGGACATTTTGGAGTCACCGAGCTGTTGTTTGAAGTGATGAAAAGATGTCACTGAGGAGAAGGTTAATTAATTTGCAGTTGACTTTATTGGGGAGAGGGACAGTCTTTCCATGGATCTCCCTGGCCAGTAACAGCTGCTGCCCCCAGCCCCAGGCCTGGGCTTGGGCCCAATGAAAGGCCCTTTGTATCTCCCATTTCAGTGCAGGGTTGAAGTACAACACTGTGAAGTGTGGCTCTCTGCTTCCTTTTGTAATGGATTCTACTCAATGAATGTCTGTTTACATTCACTTCCATCCCAATTTGATCCATGCTCGATTCCCAGCTGCTGGTTTGCCTGTTTGAACCTGACCGTGATTACAGAGTCTGGGATTAACTTCACGGCCCTCTTCAGCTGTCTGTGGGCTACAACCACTAAAGCTCTCCTCCCATAGTAGGGTGTTCTTCAATGCTCTGCACTTTCTTTAAGTTGGGCCTGACTGGGACATGGCAATGGGAGGAGGCCATTCAGCCCCTCGAGCCTGCTCCACCATGTAATTAGATCATAGCTGATCTGTGCCTCCCCTCCATTTCCCATCTTAGCCCCATATCGTCTGATCCCCTTACCCAATAAAAATCTATCGATCTCGGTCTTGAAAGATCCATTTGTCACCCAGCACCCACAGCCTTTTGGGAGAGAGAGTTCCAGATTTCTACTACCCTCAAATACCTGTTGGGCCTAGACTTCGACAAAGCATTCTTGCAAATCGATTCATCTTTCTACACTTAGCAGTCCTATCATATGAACAGGAACAGGAGGAGGCCATTCAGCCCCTCAAGTCTGTTCCACCATTCAATTAGATCATGGCTGAACTGTACCTCAACTCCCTGTCCCACTGTTGATCCATGTTCCTTGGTAACCTTACCTAACAAATATCTATCAATTACAGTCTTGAACATTTAGATTGAGTTCCAGATTTCCACTCCCCTTTGGGAGAAAAAGTGCTTCCTGATTTCACTCCTGAATGGCCTGGCTGTAATTTTAAGATTGTGTCCCCTTGTTCTGGATTTCCCCACCAGAGGAAATAGTTTCTCCATATCTACCCTATCGAATCCTTTTATCATTTTAAACACCTCGATTAGATTGTCCCTCAATCTTCTAAACTCGAGGAAATACAAGACTAGTCTGTGCAACCTGTCCTCATAATTTAACCCTTTAGCCCTGGTCTCATTCTGGTGAATCTGAGCTGCACCCCCTCCAGGACCAATATCTCCTTCCTGAGGTGCGGTGCCCAGAACTGAACCCAGTCTCCAGATGTGGTCTGACCAGAGCTCTGTACAGCTGGAACATCACTTCCTCCCCTTTGTAATCCGGCCCCATGGAGATAAAGGCCAACATCCCATTGGCCTTTTGTATCTGTGCCCTAGCTTTGTGATTTTGTGTACCTGAACACCCAAATCCCTCTGCTCCTCCACAGCTCCTGGTCTCTCTCCATGAAGAAAATACTTTGATTTGTCTTTCTTAGATTCAGAGTGGACGACCTCACACTTCCCCACATTGAAATCCATTTGCCACAGTTTTGCCCACTCACTGAATCTGTTGCTGTTCCTTTGTAACTTCCTCATCTCCTGCACAACTTACTGTCCTTCCTAATTTAGTGTCGTCTGCAAAATTGGAGATGCAACTCACTATTCCGTTGTAATTCACTGAATATCCATCTGCTGGGCAGTTTCATCTTTCATGTGCCTCCCTCGGTCCGCGCTAACGATTCGGGGGCCTCCCTCGGTCCGCGCTAACGATTCGGGGGCCTCCCTCGGTCCGCGCTAACGATTCGGGGGCCTCCCTCGGGTCCGCGCTAACGATTCGGGGGCCTCCCTCGGTCCGCGCTAACGATTCGGGGGGCCTCCCTCGGTCCGCGCTAACTCGATTCGGGGGCCTCCCTCGGTCCGCGCTAACGATTCGGGGGCCTCCCTCGGTCCGCGCTAAACGATTCGGGGGCCTCCCTCGGTCCGCGCTAACGATTCGGGGGTCGTACTTTGTTTCTTCATGCACTTTGACCCTGTCCTTTATCTTTGCTCGTTGTACACCGTCTGTGACCAGTTTGAAGAGAGAGAGAGCCAACTGTTCTGGTGCTTGAATTCTGGTATTAATCAGTCATTCATGTATTAACATTTTTAACTGGTATCAGCCCCGACTCGGTGGTAGTGCTGTCTCTCGCCTCTGAGACAATAGATTGTGGGTTCAAGTTCCACTCCAGAGGCTTGAGCACATCATGCACTCCCAGTGCGGTACTGAGGGAGTGCTGCACTGTCAAAGGTGCCGTGCGTTGGATGAGACATTAAACCGAGGCCCCGTCTGCCCTCTCAGGTGGACATAAAAGATCCCACGGTCCTATTGGCATGTCCTGGTCAATATTTATCCCTCAAACAACATCACGAAAAACAGATGATCTGGTCATTATCTCATTGCTGTTTGTGGGATCTTGCTGTGCGCAAATTGTCTGCTGCTTTCCCTTCATTACAACAGTGACTACACTTCAAAAGTATTTCATTGGATGTGAAGAGTTTTGGGACGTCCTGAGCGTGCTGTAGAAATGCTAGCTCTCTTCTGTGAGGTTAAATGATGTTCAAATTTGCACCTCCAGCTTTTGCCTCTCCTCATCCAAAGTGTATTTAAATCTATTGCACGGTAAGTACTGTACAACCCAACATGCCAGGGCCTGGTGCCTGCAAGCGGGTGTAGGCCCAGGTCCCATGAGCTGGGTGTAGGCCCGGGGTCTGGTGCCCAGGATGGAGGTGTAGGTCATAAGAACATAAGAAATAGGAGCAGGAGTAGCCCATCCGGCCCCTCGAGCCTGCTCCGCCGTTCAACAAGATCATGGCTGATCTTCTACCTCCCGCCATTTTCCTGCACCATCCCCATACCCCTCGATGACTTTAATATCTAGAAATCTATCGATCTCTGTTTTGATTGTACTCAATGACTGAGCCTCCACAGCCTCTGGGGTAGAGAATTCCAAAGATTCACCACCCTCTGAGTGAAGAAATTTCTCCTCATCTCAGTCCTAAATGGCTGACCCCTTATTCTGAGACTCTGACCCCTGGTTCTAGACTCCCCAGTCAGGGGAAACATTCTCCCTGCATCTACCATGTCGAGCCCTGTAAGAATTTTTTATGTTTCAATGAGATCACCTCTCATTCTTCTAAACTCTAGAGAATACAGGCCTAGTGTACTCAATCTCTCCTCATACGACAATCCCGCCATCCCAGGAATCAGTCTGGTGAACCTTTGTTGCACTCCCTCTATGGCAAATATATCCTTTCTTAGGTAAAGAGACCAAAATTGTACACAATACTCCAGGTGCGGTCTCACCAAGGCCCTACATAATTGCAGTAAGACATCTTTACTCCTGTACTCAAATCCTCTTGTAATAAAGGCCAACATACCATTTGCCTTCCTAATTGCTTGCTGCACCTGCATGTTTGCTTTCAGTGACTCATGTACAAGGACACCCAGGTCCCTTTGAACATCAACATTTCCCAATCTCTCACCATTTAAAAATACTCTGCATTTCTGTTTTTCCTACCAAAGTGGATAACTTCACATTTTTCCACATTATATTCCATCTGCCATGTTCTTGCCCACTCACTTAGCCTGTCCATATCCCCTTGAAGCCTCTTTGCATCCTCCTCACAACTCATATTCCCACCTAGTTTTGTGTCATCAGCAAACTTGGAAATATTACATTTGGTCCCTTCATCCAAATCATTGATATATATTGTGAATAGCTGGGGCCCAAGCACCGATCCCTGCGGTACCCCACTAGTCACTGCCTGCCAATCTGAAAAAGACCCGTTTATTCCTACTCTCTGTTTTCTGTCTGTTAACCAATTCTCAATCCATGCCAGTATATTACTCCCAATTCCATGTGCACTAACTTTGTTCACCAACCTCCTGTGTGGGACCTTATCGAAAACCTTCTGAAAATCCAAATACTGGTTCCCCCTTAACTATTCCTAATTGCTTGCAGTACTTGTAGGCTAACTTTTTGTGTTTCTTGTACGAGGACACCCAAGTCTCTCTGAACACAATGTTTCTCACCATTTAAAAAATATTCTGTTTTTCTATTCTTCCTACCAAAGTGAATAACCTCACAATTCCCCACATTATACTCCATCTGCCACCTTCTTGCCCACTCACTTAACCTGTCTATATCCCTTTGCAGAGTCTGTGTCCTCCTCACAGCTTACTTTCCCACCTAGCTTTGTATCATCAGTAAACTTGGATATATTACCCTGGTGTCAGTGCCCTGGTATTCTCTCTCGACTTTTTCCAGCCTATCACTGTATTTCCCACATTTATAATTTGAAGGCTACTTTCTAATAGCTCCACCTGGTGTTCACCATCAGGTTACTGAGATCCAAGTGAAGTCCCTTCAGTAAGTCAATCGTTGGACACTGTGAGGCTTTGACCGACTGTCTGTGCTGTAACAGGTCCTCTATGAACCTGTTTTCTCTGAGCCTGATCCCTCTGAACCCTCGGAGATCTCTGTGCTCCTCCAATTCTGGCCTCTTGTGCATCTCCTATTTTCATCGCTTCACCATTGGTGGCCGTGCCTTCAGCTACCTAGGTCCTAAGCTCTGGAATTCCCTCCCTAAACCTCTCTGTCTTTCTACCTCTCTCTCCTCTTTAAAGGCACTCCTTAAAACCCACCTTTTGGACAACTGTCCTGATATTTCCGTGTGTGGCTCGGTGTTAAATTTTGATAATTGCTCCTGTGAAGCTCCTTGGGATGTTTTACTAGTTAAAGGCGCTATATAAATGCAAGTTATTGTCGTCCTCTAGACCCAGAGGGGCACTCACCACAAAGAACTTATCTGGCAAATGGATTAATTTCTCTTGTGTGAATGTTTGGATGTGACTCACATCCTGTTGTGTCAGGAAAGGTTTGGCAAACACTTTTTCTTGATGTAGGAGCCCGCTAATCATTGGTTTTCTTGGCAACTGAACCTGTTGTGCAGACGGGTGCTGACGCAGCCTGTGACGGGCAGTCTCGGCACCTATCATACAGTGGGTCTCACCGTCAGTGGATCAGTAAACCCATGGTCACTACCCAACAACTCTCATTCATTCCTTCTGCTTTATTAACCTGTCCTCATTGTCCTCACCCCCTGTATTTCAGACTACGTTCTGCTCACATTGGAGGCCAAATAGTGGGTGAGTTCTTGTCATTCTCAAGGAAGTCCCCCCACCCCCCACACCAATTTTCTTTCTCTCTCTTTCCTCCCTCCACCCCAACCCCTTTCCCCAGAGGCACTGGGACCATTCCTAACCCTCTCTCGTATTACGGTTAGACAGTGAGATCCAGCAGATGGATGGCACTGATAGCACCCACACCCACACCGTGTCCAGCAGGGCTCGATCGATCGATCGATCGAGATCTTCAGCCCATCACTCTGTTCAGGCCGAGGGGACAATTAGTTTTGGGCAAAAGGAAATTCACCTGGGCCTGATTCTGGAACCTGAACTGTTCAGGGGTAATGGGGGAGAGGAGGAGGAGGAGGAGGAGGAGGAGGAGGAGGAGGAGGAGGAGGAGGAGGAGGAGGAGGAGGCGGAGGAGGAGGAGGAGGAGGAGGAGGAGGAGGAGGAGGAGGACGAGGACGAGGACGAGGACGAGGACGAGGACGAGGACGAGGACGAGGACGAGGACGAGGACGAGGACGAGGACGAGGACGAGGACGAGGACGAGGACGACTCAGAGAGCGGGCAGGTTCCTGTATCTCTGGGTGTTTCCATTGACTATACTGGGGTGGGTGAGGGTGAACAGGAGGTGGCCATTCAGCCCCTTGATCCTGTTGCTCCATTCAGTGAGATCATGGCTGATCTGTATCTCAACTCCATTTAATTGCCCTTGGTTCTGTATCCCATAATACCCTTACCCAACAAAAACATATCAATCTCAGTTTTGAAATTTTCAATTGATCCACGGCCTCTTTGGAGGAGAGAGTTCCAGATTCCCACTCCCCTTTGTGTTAAGAAGTGATTCCTGACATCACCCTGAACGGCCGAGCTCGAATTTTAAGGTTGTGTCCCCTTGTTCTGGACTCTCCCACCAGAGGAAATAGTTTCTCTCTTTAATCATGTTCAACACTTCAATTAGATCACCCCTCAATCTCCTAAACTCGAGGGAATACAAGCCCAGTCTGTGCAACCTGTCCTTGTCATTTAACCCTTTCAGTCCCGGTCTCATTCTGGTGAATCTGAGCTGCACCCTCTCCAGGGCCAATCTCTCCTTCCTGAGGTGCGGTGCCCAGAACTGAACCCAGTCTCCAGATGGGGTCTGATCAAGATTCTGTACAACTGTAATATCACTTCCTCCCATTTGTAATCCGGCCCCCGAGATTCCATTAGCCTTTTTTAGTATTTTTTTTGTACCTGTCCGCTTGCTGTTAGTGATTTCTGTCCATGGTCCCCGAAATCTCTCTGCTCTCCATAGTTCTGAGCTATTCTGATCGATCTTTCTTAGGTCCAAAGTGGATGACCTCACACTTTCCCACAGGATCTCTCCTGTTCTTCACTTTCATAAAAACCCTTTCTTTTAGTTTTAGACTATCTCTCACTTCCCTTGTTGACCAAGGTTGGTTGTTTGTTTACACATAGAGCTCTTACCCTTTAGGGGTATGTACAGGTCTTGTATCCCACTGTTCATCTGTAGTTTTATCCATTACTAGTTCTGCCCAGTCTATTGTGGTCAATTCCTGCCTCATCCCTCCATCAGCCGAACTGAAATTTAAAACCTTGATTCATGATTCACCTTCTCCCCCTCAAACCTAATATTGGAATCGATCATATTACGGTCACTGTTCACCAGGTGCTCCCTTACTGTTAGATTGTTGACTAATTCAGGCTCATTACTGATTATTAAATCTAAGATGGCCTGTTCTGTTGGTTCAAGAACATATTGTTCCAGAAAACTGTCCCGAATACACTCAAGAAATTCGCTGCCCTTATGACTCGAGCTGTTCTCCTTCCCCCAGTCTGTATGAAAATTAAAGTCTCCCATTACAGGAACCAGCCCTCCAGAGTAGTTGTATTAATGGGTATTTACATTGACTGTACAGGGGTGGGTGGGTGTGCGGGAGGGTGAGGGGTGTGAGGTGGGGTGGGGGAGGAGAGCGAGGATGTAGCAGGGTATTTGGGGGAAGGGGTGGGGTGTTTGAGGGGAGGGGAGGGGCGGAGTGTTCGAGAGGTTGGGAACGTCGGTTCATGTATATCTCCCTCACTTCGCTCTGTTTCCCCATAGGCTGCTCTGAGTGCTGTGTGAGATGTCTCAGGGGTGTCCCCTATGCCTCTCTCATCGCCACCATCCTGTGTTTTGTGGGAGTGGCCCTTTTCTGTGGCTGTGGCCATGAGGCCCTGTCGGGGACCGAGAAACTCATCGAGGATTACTTCTCCAATGACTTTATGGACTATGCTCTCCTGGTGAATGTGTAAGTATCCCTATGTCTTTCTCTTCTGCCTCTGCCTCACTCGCTGATTCGCTGCCTCCGCCCCTGGTCTCTTCCCCTCCCCCCCCCCCCCCCCCACATCGGGCCCTAGGTTTCCCCTAGTTTGTGGGTGGTGCAGTAAATAATGTAGATGGGATCAGAAAGTTGCAAAGAGACATTTCTAGATTCAGTGATTGGGCAAAACTGTGGTAGATGGAGTTCAATGTGGGCAAGTGTGAGGTCATCCAATTTGGACCTAAGACAGATAAATTAGACTTTTTTCTAAATGGCGAAAAGCTCGGAACAGTGGGGGAGCAGAGAGATTTGGGAGTCCAAGCTCACAAATCATTAAAAGCCAGTGGACAGGTACAAACAGCAATTAAAAAGGCTAATGGAATATTGGCCTTTACCTCAAGGGGGCCGGAATACAAAGGGGAGGAAGTGATGTTCCAGTTGTACAGAGCTCTGGTTAGACCCCATCTGGAGACTGGGTTCAGTTCTGGGCACCGCACCTCAGGAAGGAGATATTGGCCCTGGAGGGGGTGCAGCACAGATTCACCAGAATGATACCTGGTCTTAGAGGGTTAAATTATGAGGACAGTTTGCATAGACCAGGCTTGTATTCTCTTGAGTTTGGGAGATTGAGGGGTGATCTGATCGAGGAATTTAAAGTATTAAAAGGATTCAATGGGATAGATATGGAGAGAGAATTTCCTCCTGAGAGGAGAATGAAGAACAAAGGGACACAATCATAAAATTAGAGCCAGGCCGTTCAGGAGTGACATCAGGAAGGACTTTCACACAAAGGGGAGTGGAAATCCGGAAGTTTCGGTTCCCAAAGGCTGTGGATGCTGGGGGATAATTTGAGCTTTCAAAACTGAGATCAATAAATGTTTGTTGGGTAAAGGGATCAAGGTCCAGGGAGCTAAGACAGGTAAAAGGAGTTCCACAGATAAGCCAAGATCTCGTTGAGTGACAGAACAGGCTTGAGGGGCTGAATGGCCTCCTCCTGGTTCCTGTGATCCCCTCTCTATGCCTGTAGCTCCACATCTCTCATTTATATAGTTTCTCTATCTCTGTACCTAACCCGTGCTGTACCTGCCCTGGGAGTGTTTGATGGGACAGTGTAGAGGGAGCTTTACTCTGTATCTAACCCGTGCTGTACCTGCCCTGGGAGTGTTTGATGGGACAGTGTAGAGGGAGCTTTACTCTGTATCTAACCTGTGCTGTACCTGCCCTGGGAGTGTTTGATGGGACAGTGTAGAGGGAGCTTTACTCTGTATCTAACCCGTGCTGTACCTGCCCTGGGAGTGTTTGATGGGACAGTGTAGAGGGACCTTTACTCTGTATCTAACCCTGTACCTGCCCTGGGAGTGTTTGATGATAATGCTCTGTAAGCAGGAGTTGAATGTTTCGAGCCATCTCTGCTCGTGTGTCGTGTGATTCGCCCTCTTGTGGGAAATGTGTGAGTGAGTGTTGATGTTTTTAATCCTTTGGATGGCCTGTTCTCTCTCCTGCTCCCAGAATCCAGGTGTTCCAGTACGTTATCTACGGAACTGCATCTTTCTTTTTCCTGTACGGGGTGCTGCTGCTGGCGGAGGGATTCTACACCACCAGTGCTATCAAGGCCCTCTTCGGGGAATTCAGGACCACCATGTGTGGAAAGTGTGTCAGCGCAACGGTAAGACACTCGAAACCCGCACCCCGTGGAACTGTCCAGACCCTGAACCCTGACCTCTGCTCGCAGCTGGACTGTGAGCCCCAATAGGGTGTCGACATAAACGAATCATGGGGGTGGGGGGAGAGAATCTTGCATCGTAAATCAATTGTTGGGATGGGGGAATCTTACATCGTAAGTGAATAGATGGGATGGGGGAATCTTACATCGTAAGTGAATAGATGGGATGGGGGAATCTTACATCGTAAGTGAATTGTTGGGATGGGGGAATCTTACATCGTAAGTGAATTGTTGGGATGGGGGAATCTTACATCGTAAGTGAATTGTTGGGATGGGGGAATCTTACATCGTAAGTGAATTGTTGGGATGGGGGAATCTTACATCGTAAGTGAATTGTTGGGATGGGGGAATCTTACATCGTAAGTGAATTGTTGGGATGGGGAATCTTACATCGTAAGTGAATTGTTGGGATGGGGAATCTTGCATCGTAAGTGAATTGTTGGGATGGGGAATCTTACAATGGTGACATCATTGATACATTGCAAGTAGAAATTTAATACGTTCTGTTTTTCTCCGGTTGCTCTATTTTTAAGTCATGTTTTCCAGTGAATTTTCTCCAAGACTTGTCATGACTCCACAATCTGCTTTCCTAACCTCATGTCCCACCACAGTGTTGTTTTTAAATAATGATATCAAATCTAATTAGACACTGATCAATAATTCCCCCCTCCCCCACCGGCTCAGGGTGGGACACTATTGGGTGAATCCAACCACTTTTGCTCGGGGTGGTGGGAGGGACCTAGAGAGCGAACCAACTGGGACCCGGGGGGATCACAGGTAAACACAAAGCTGTTCTCACCTCACCCTCACAGCTGCACTCTCCTGCAAATATCTCTGGATCCGACCGGGCACCCTGGCTGATTTAGTTTTTACTCTTCCCACGGTTCACAAGATAGATTCCAATGGGAAGCCATTCAGCCCATCTTATCCATCCAGAATAAAAGAAATTTATAGAAAGAAACAACTTTCATTTATAAGGCACCTTTCACGGCCTCAGGATGTCCCAAAGCACTTTACAGCCAATTAAGTACTTTTGAAGTGTAGTCACTGTTGTAATGTAGGAAACGCTGCTGCCAATTTGCGCATAGCAAGATCCCACAAACAGCAATGTGATAATGACTAGGTCATCTGTTTTAGTGATGTTGGTTGAGGAATAAATATTGGCCAGGTCACAGGGGAGAACTCCCCTGCTCTCCTTCAAATAGTGCCATGGGATCTTTTACATCGACCTGAGAGGGCAGACGGGGCCTTGTTTTAACGTCTCATCTGAAAGACGGCACCTTCAACTGTGCAGCACTCCCTCAATACTGTACTGAAGCGTCAGTCTAGAACTTTGTGCTCCAGTCTCTGGAGTGGGACTTGAACCCACAATCTTCTGACTCGGGAGAGAGTGCTGCCCACTGAGTCACTCCTGACATCTATAGTCCCCCTCACATTATCTAACTGTTCCTTTCAATTAGTTAGAGGTTTTTGCCTCCAATACCAGCACAGAGTCCACTCCAAGTGTTGGTCACTCTGTGTGAAGAATTCTTCCTGACATCTGCCCACTTTTAACTCGTGTCCTCTTGTTCTAGTATGCTGACACACCTTGTAGTGCTCCAGATTAACCTCATCAAATTATTTCATATCCCTTTAGACTTCTATAAGGTTCACACTCAGTTGGTTCGTTTCTAGGTTAAAGTTCTGCAGATCCTCCAGTCTTCACCTGTAATTCATCCAGGGATCAGGACCCTGCTCTACACTACCTCCATCAGCTGAATGTTTCCCCAATGTGCTGGTTACCAAAACATCACCCATCACCGCTGACCTACATTGGCTCCCGGTCGCCAAACGTCTCCATTTTAAAATTCTCATTCTTGTTTTCAAATTCCTCCATGGCCCTCGCCCCTCCCTATCTCTGTAACCTCCTCCAGCCCTCCAACCCTCAGAGATCTCTGCGTTCCTCCAACTCTGGTCTCTGGTCCATCGCTCCACCATTGGTGGCCATGCCTTCAACTGCTGAGGCCCCAAGTTCTGGAATTCTCTCCCTAAACCTCTCTACCTCTCTCTCTTCCTTTAAGATGCTCCTTAAAACCTACCTCTTTGACCAAACTTTTGGTCACCTGTCCTAATAGCTCTTTCATTGGCTCGGTGTCAGTTTTTGTCTGATTACGCTTTTGTGAAGCACCTTGGGATGTTTTACTATATAAATACAAAGTTGTTGCTGGAGTGAAGGTGTGATCTGACCAGGATACTACAGTTTTACAATGACGTCCTCCGATTTGCACTCACTGATCCACTCACCGTTCCATTTGCTTATTGCTGCCCCAATGACCTAACATGTTAAGGCCCCAATCTGCTATCAATCTCTTTCCACTGTAGCTATTTCTACAGCATTTAAGGACATCCATTGATCCTGCCAATTTGTGGGAGCTTTCAATTGTCTGTATTGAGTTTCAATCTTCCACTAATTTGCTTCATTTCAGATTTTCCCTATCTCCCCAGCTGCTTCACCCATGTCCACAGCCCCACTCTTCCCACCACTTACCCGCACAGCTGTCTATATCAGGCAAATAGTGTTGACCATTTTCCATTACCATAGGCATCAATTGCAAAGGCACCACTTAAGCCGCATTAAGCGTGCCGACTATTTCGGGCAGTTCAAGCTGCTGTTCATAGTTGTTCGTTCTTTAGTCCCATTCACAGCATCCTGGAACGGAACGCATTCTGGCCCCGTTTTAAAATTAACACGTCACTTTTCTGTTACCAGTGACAAAGATGAGAGCGCGGACCCGACCCGTCTAACTCGCCCTCCTACAGACTCCTTCCATCCTCCCCCATCACAGTCTGACCACCTCTTTAATGGTCCCAGGGCTTGTAGAGAAGTTAGAGTCTGGGAGGTACTGAGTAATGGCACGAGTTATGTAGACAGTAAATGGAGAGACTGGATGAAGATTCCCTCCGTGCTTTCGGTGCAGCTGAATTTCTTGCCCCTGGTGTGTTGCTGGCCACACCCAGGACCTCGGCTGTCAGGTTATATCATTTATAGTGGACAAATCATGTCGACACCAACACGCCCACTATGCATAGTGGGGACTCTACTGTATGCCATCTTGGCCAGTTTGTATTGGGTTTGCATATCTAAAGTTAGGAACAGCTAGGGGTCCCAGCATCAAATACTGGGGCCACTCCACTCCACCCCTCCGCTCCCACCACCCTGACATCACATCCTAACAAGTACCCCTTTCAAACAATTCTTTGTCCCCACCCAGAATTTACCTTGAATTCCCACTGCTCTTGAAATCAATTCGCAGCCTTTCACAAGGAACTTTATCAAAGGCCCTTTGGGAATCTAGCACATCCTAGCACATCACATCACATGGTTTTCCCACTGTCTGCTTGGGATGTCACCTCCTCAAAACAAGAGTCAGTGAGGTTCGATGGGCACTGAGGCCAATGTAGTGACCCAGCTGATATCAACTACTTCAGCATAGACTAAGGATGGCCACTGGGACTTCTGGTTTGGAACGTTCCCTCTCTCTGCTCTCGACCAACTGAACCTTTGGGGGAAGTCAAGGTATTGTTTTAAAGTTAAATCTTCTTTGATAGAGCCCTTCCCTGTGCAGGGTAGCCTTGTATATGAGCCCAGCCTCAAGCTACGTCATCCCCCCACTATCTGCGTAACCCATGGATATTCCTGCCTGGGCCTAGTATCTGAAGTCCATGCTCTGGATTCAAAGTTTCCTCCCATCAGATCCAGCCACAAATTATAAAAATGATTAGAAATGGCCCAATAAAGGGCATGTTCTCACTGGAAAAGAGGAGGTTGAGAGGTGATGTGATGCTGTTTATCGGATTCTAAAGGGACTGGATAATGTGGACCGTGACCAGCTGTTTCACCCTGTCCAGAACAGTAGAACCCGAGGACACGGCCTGTGTTTGAAGGGGGAAAATTCAAAACTAATCTGTGGAAACAATATTTCAGTGAGGGAGTGGTCAATCTATGGAGCAGGCTCCCTGGGGAGATGGTGGAATCAGTTAGTATCGATTCATTCAAGAGCAAATTAGAGAGATTTCTTTCCGAAAATAATATTTTGGGACTCAGTATCTGAGTAATTTCAGACATAACATGTGGTCAGTGTAGCATGCTCGGGAGTAAAAAGGTGAATTTGAAGTTGTGCTCTCCCCCACTGGGGGCTTTCCTCAACTCATGTCTGGGCCTGTTGGAGATTGATTGCTGTGATTAATCAACAACTCCATTATCGTTGTATCATGTGACTACCAGGATGGACCGTGGTCTTTCTCGTCTAGCAATTCCTATGTACAATGTATCTAATGGGTCCTTTGTCCCTACTTGTTCTGTGGGGTGTTGTTTAGTAAACCTCTTTGATAAAGCTCCTTTTGCAGTATGAAGAAAAAACTGAACCATTGCACCTGAACACCTTGGCCTAGCTTGTAATTGGCTTCAAGCTCGTGTTTGACGGTGAGTCCTGCAGGGGTGAAGATTACACCCAATAACTGACTTATTTAAAGTACATTTTGACCCATTTTCGACTTTAATGCCAGTTCAAGGTCTAATTGTGTAGTGATTGCGATTGTCCAGTTCCATTCTGCACGGTTGGATTATTGAGAGGTTTCCTGGGTGGGATAACGTTTTTCCAGCACAGTTTCTCTCCCCATGTCGGGCTGATCTCAGCCATGTTTCCCACTGACCTCTCCTCTTCTTGTAGTTCATCTTCCTGACCTATGCCCTGGGCGTGACCTGGATGGGAGTCTTCGCCATCTCTGCGTTACCGGTCTACATTTACTACACTATGTGGTCCGCTTGCCAGCTGGTCAAGAATGTGCCCGATACTGGCATAAGCTTCGATGATATCTGTGTGGATGCCAGGCAGTACGGTATGGAATCGGGCCACTTTTAAAAGTTTAAAACATTTCTTAAAATAATATTATGACTTTTTTCCTTGTGGGCACACGTGCCCTACGGGCACAAGCCTCACTGTACAGGACACCCTTGGGGAAAAGGTCACTGTCTCTCAGTACAGGATACCCTGGGGGCAAGGGTCAACATGCCACAGTACAGGACACCCCCAGGGGGAATGGCTAACATTGTATAGTGCAGGATAGCACAAAGGGGAAGAGCCAGGGACCATGGCGCTGGACATCAGCAGCGTTAAACACAGCAGAAAAGATCACCTGGTCAATCAAGAAGTAGCAGTCAGAGGATGAGGAGCTTTGGTTTTAAAGCCTTAAGATTATAAGAGGAAGGAACGATTGAGGGAGGTGTCGCGTAACATTAAGGTCCTGGGAAAGAATGTGTTAGAGGTTGAGATTGCAGTGGCCTTTCATTGGGTAGTGGAATCTGGAACCCAGATCTTCCCCTAAAAGACTCTGGATGCTGGGAGTCAATTGGAGATTACAACAGTGAGATTGATAGATTTTTGTTAGGTAAGGGATATGGAGCAAAGCGGGGTGGATGGAGTCAAGATACAGACCAGTCAAGATCTAATTGAATGGCAGAGCAGGTGCGAGGGGCTGAATGGCCTCCTCCTGCTCCTAATGTTCATGTGACTTTCTGGTTGGTGAGCTCAGTTGGGTTCTGATGGTGAACTGGTTTGTACTGCAGTCATCCAATAAAGGTGTGAAGGAAACTCAACAACCAGCTTGTATCAGAACCTAAAACCTTTATTGCATTGGATATAATGTACCTTTTTCTGGATCTCATCCCCATTTCCTTACCTCTTGTTGTTTCAGGGATCCTGCCGTGGAATGCCAGTCCAGGGAAGATCTGCGGCCTGACTTTAGCGGCTGCTTGTAACACCTCGGAGGTAGGTGCTGATCCGAACAGATCAGTTCACATCTTCTTCCACTCTCCACATATTCACCCAATAAGCTGATGCCTCAAACCTGCAGCAGAGAAAATAAACCCTTCCCCTCACTCACTCACTTCCATTTGGGCTTTGAGTTTGAGTCTAGTCCTCAAAATGGCTTGTAACTCAAAGGCTGTGGAAATGTCATGCTGGTGCATGAGGGGAGTCATCATTACTCTGTATCTAACCCGTGCTGTACCTGCCCTGGGAGTGTTTGATGGGACAGTGTAGAGGGAGCTTTACTCTGTATCTAACCCGTGCTGTACCTGCCCTGGGAGTGTTTGATGGGACAGTGTAGAGGGAGCTTTACTCTGTATCTAACCTGTGCTGTACCTGATCTGGGAGTGTTTGATGGGACAGTGTAGAGGGAGCTTTACTCTGTATCTAACCCCGTGCTGTACCTGCCCTGGGAGTGTTTGATGGGACAGTGTAGAGGGAGCTTTACTCTGTATCTAACCCGTGCTGTACCTGATCTGGGAGTGTTTGATGGGACAGTGTAGAGGGAACAATTCACAAGTGAATGATTCCCACTTGACTCAGCTGCCAGGAAATGACCAATGCCTGTCGAACCCCAAGAATGCATAACTCAAAGAGCAGATAAAATTACTCTCCAGGGCACATGCCAGTACCAGATGCTCCTGAATTGAAGGGAGGGGGGCGGGGAAGCCTTTGTATAATCAACTGACTTGCAGCCTGACCCTTTTGTTCGGTTGGTGTTGTGTTTAACGTTGAACTCCTTTGACCAGTAATTCTCCGTGTTTTGGGTACAGTTGGAGTCGACCTACCATTTGTTCATTGCGACGTTTGTGGGGGCTGCAGCTACTGTCATTGCTTTGGTAAGTCAACAAGGGGAGATATACGGGGTGTAGTGAGTGTGATTTACTGTGTGTGTGAAAATAAGAGAAACTTTCAGCTACCACAACGGAAGATGGATAGAGCACAAAATACACCAGTAACGTGCACGCAGACAGACATGTGTACAAGCTCTCGCAGATTCGTGCAGACTTCCATTTGTGCACACACATGTATACATGCCTGAGTTCAGAGCTCATCACCTACGCTGGATAACCTGTTCTGAGCTGGAGGATGGTGCACAGCTGGTGAATGGGCCCCGTTAATGTGGCTGATAGTCTTTGTATGATCACATTTGGCTTTCACATACTGTACAAACTGTAATGTTCTTTTTCTTCACCCTCCCCTCACCTCCCCTCACCTCCCTCACCACCTCAGCTAACCTACATGATGTCCTCCACCTATAACTTTGCTGTTCTGAAGTTTCTGAGTCGGGATGACTGCTGCACGAAATTCTAACTTAAGCACAGACTGCGCCCACCTCTCCCCCTCTCTCCTCCGCCTCGTTTGCACAGCTTTAATCTGGGAATCTTCACGGACTGTTAGGTGGCTCCTCACACCCTCTGAATCCTCAGTAACAGCTGCCCCTCGCCACACACCGACCCTGAGCTCATCACGTAACCTCCACGTAAACCAAAACAAACTGTAATGTAGTGCAAAAGACATAGGTGTAACGCAAGGGAACTTTTTAACTGCTGGTTTTAGTATTAAATAAGCTTGTGTATTCAAACCCATTTTACAAGCAGAGAAAATATATCTAGAATCTCAGGGCTTGAAATTGTTTGTTTTTAAACATCTCCTTTTGCAAGTAGTGTAGATTCTGTTTATCTACCATGTAGTTTGTGCATTCTGGGCTTATACCAGCTTCACGTGTGAACTTAAGAGTTGTGAAAATAAAAAGGTTTGAGTCTGTGAACTAGTCACGATGATGTGGGTTCCTCTTCCTGTCCTGGTATTGGTACCATCCACAGTGAAGGCAGTCACTGAACATCCTCCATTACTGACCAACACTGGAGCCGAGGGAGCTGGACAGCTTCATCCTGAGGGGAGGGGAGAATGGAGGACTGCCAACTCTGGTTGGAGTCATTCCTGACCTCGCGATGGTCACAAATGTCCCCGTATTGACCGTGTGAAGGTCGGGTCCCCGTATTGACCGTGTAAAGGTCGGGTCCCCATATTGACCGTGTAAAGGTCGGGTCCCCGTATTGACCGTGTAAAGGCCGGGTCCCCGTATTGACCGTGTAAAGGCCGGGTCCCCGTATTGACCGTGTAAAGGTCGGGTCCCCGTATTGACCGTGTAAAGGCCGGGTCCCCGTATTGACCGTGTAAAGGCCGGGTCCCCGTATTGACCGTGTGAAGGTCGGGTCCCCGTATTGACCGTGTAAAGGCCGGGTCCCGGTATTGACCGTGTAAAGGCCGGGTCCCCGTATTGACCGTGTAAAGGCCGGGTCCCCGTATTGACCGTGTAAAGGTCGGGTCCCCGTATTGACCGTGTGAAGGTCGGGTCCCCGTATTGACCGTGTGAAGGTCGGGTCCCCGTATTGACCGTGTGAAGGTCGGGTCCCCGTATTGACCGTGTAAAGGCCGGGTCCCCGTATTGACCGTGTGAAGGTCGGGTCCCCGTATTGACCGTGTAAAGGCCGGGTCCCCGTATTGACCGTGTAAAGGTCGGGTCCCCGTATTGACCGTGTGAAGGTCGGGTCCCCGGTATTGACCGTGTAAAGGTCGGGTCCCGGTATTGACCGTGTAAAGGTCGGGTCCCCGTATTGACCGTATGAAGGTCGGGTCCCCGTATTGACCGTATGAAGGTCGGGTCCCCGTATTGACCGTGTAAAGGCCGGGTCCCCGTATTGACCGTGTGAAGGTCGGGTCCCCGTATTGACCGTGTAAAGGCCGGGTCCCCGTATTGACCGTGTAAAGGTCGGGTCCCCGTATTGACCGTGTAAAGGTCGGGTCCCCGTATTGACCGTGTGAAGGTCGGGTCCCCGTATTGACCGTGTGAAGGTCGGGTCCCCGTATTGACCGTGTAAAGGCCGGGTCCCGGTATTGACCGTGTAAAGGCCGGGTCCCGGTATTGACCGTGTAAAGGCCGGGTCCCGGTATTGACCGTGTAAAGGCCGGGTCCCCGTATTGACCGTGTGAAGGTCGGGTCCCCGTATTGACCGTGTAAAGGCCGGGTCCCCGTATTGACCGTGTAAAGGTCGGGTCCCCGTATTGACCGTGTGAAGGTCGGGTCCCCGTATTGACCGTGTGAAGGCCGGGTCCCTGTATTGACCGTGTAAAGGCCGGGTCCCCGTATTGACCGTGTAAAGGCCGGGTCCCCGTATTGACCGTGTAAAGGCCGGGTCCCCGTATTGACCGTGTAAAGGCCGGGTCCCCGTATTGACCGTGTGAAGGTCGGGTCCCCGTATTGACCGTGTAAAGGCCGGGTCCCCGTATTGACCGTGTAAAGGCCGGGTCCCCGTATTGACCGTATCAAGGTCGGGTCCCGGTATTGACCGTGTAAAGGCCGGGTCCCCGTATTGACCGTGTAAAGGCCGGGTCCCGGTATTGACCGTGTAAAGGCCGGGTCCCCGTATTGACCGTGTAAAGGCCGGGTCCCCGTATTGACCGTGTGAAGGTCGGGTCCCCGTATTGACCGTGTGAAGGTCGGGTCCCCGTATTGACCGTGTGAAGGTCGGGTCCCCGTATTGACCGTGTAAAGGCCGGGTCCCCGTATTGACCGTGTGAAGGCCGGGTCCCCGTATTGACCGTGTGAAGGTCGGGTCCCCGTATTGACCGTGTGAAGGTCGGGTCCCCGTATTGACCGTGTAAAGGCCGGGTCCCCGTATTGACCGTGTGAAGGTCGGGTCCCCGTATTGACCGTGTAAAGGCCGGGTCCCCGTATTGACCGTGTAAAGGCCGGGTCCCGGTATTGACCGTGTGAAGGCCGGGTCCCCGTATTGACCGTGTAAAGGCCGGGTCCCGGTATTGACCGTGTAAAGGCCGGGTCCCGGTATTGACCGTGTAAAGGCCGGGTCCCCGTATTGACCGTGTAAAGGTCGGGTCCCCGTATTGACCGTGTAAAGGCCGGGTCCGGGTATTGACCGTGTAAAGGCCGGGTCCCCGTATTGACCGTGTAAAGGTCGGGTCCCCGTATTGACCGTGTAAAGGCCGGGTCCCGGTATTGACCGTGTAAAGGCCGGGTCCCCGTATTGACCGTGTAAAGGCCGGGTCCCCGTATTGACCGTGTAAAGGCCGGGTCCCCGTATTGACCGTGTAAAGGCCGGGTCCCCGTATTGACCGTATGAAGGCCGGGTCCCCGTATTGACCGTGTAAAGGCCGGGTCCCCGTATTGACCGTGTAAAGGCCGGGTCCCCGTATTGACCGTGTAAAGGCCGGGTCCCGGTATTGACCGTATGAAGGCCGGGTCCCCGTATTGACCGTATGAAGGTCGGGTCCCCGTATTGACCGTGTGAAGGTCGGGTCCCCGTATTGACCGTGTGAAGGTCGGGTCCCCGTATTGACCGTGTGAAGGTCGGGTCCCCGTATTGACCGTGTAAAGGTCGGGTCCCCGTATTGACCGTGTAAAGGCTGGGTCCCCGTATTGACCGTGTAAAGGCCGGGTCCCCGTATTGACCGTGTAAAGGCCGGGTCCCCGTATTGACCGTATGAAGGTCGGGTCCCCGTATTGACCGTGTGAAGGTCGGGTCTCCGTATTGACCGTGTAAAGGCCGGGTCCCCGTATTGACCGTGTAAAGGCCGGGTCCCCGTATTGACCGTATGAAGGTCGGGTCCCCGTATTGACCGTGTAAAGGCCGGGTCCCCGTATTGACCGTGTAAAGGCCGGGTCCCCGTATTGACCGTGTAAAGGCCGGGTCCCCGTATTGGCCGTGTGAAGGCCGGGTCCCCGTATTGGCCGTGTAAAGGCCGGGTCCCCGTATTGACCGTGTAAAGGCCGGGTCCCCGTATTGGCCGTGTGAAGGCCGGGTCCCCGTATTGACCGTGTAAAGGCCGGGTCCCCGTATTGACCGTATGAAGGTCGGGTCCCCGTATTGACCGTATGAAGGTCGGGTCTCCGTATTGACCGTATGAAGGTCGGGTCCCCGTATTGACCGTGTGAAGGCCGGGTCCCTGTATTGACCGTGTAAAGGCCGGGTCCCCGTATTGACCGTGTAAAGGCCGGGTCCCGGTATTGACCGTGTAAAGGCTGGGTCCCGGTATTGACCGTGTAAAGGCCGGGTCCCCGTATTGACCGTGTAAAGGCCGGGTCCCCGTATTGACCGTGTAAAGGCCGGGTCCCCGTATTGACCGTGTAAAGGTCGGGTCCCCGTATTGACCGTGTAAAGGCCGGGTCCCCGTATTGACCGTGTAAAGGTCGGGTCCCCGTATTGACCGTGTAAAGGCCGGGTCCCCGTATTGACCGTATGAAGGTCGGGTCCCCGTATTGACCGTGTAAAGGCCGGGTCCCGGTATTGACCGTGTAAAGGTCGGGTCCCCGTATTGACCGTGTAAAGGCCGGGTCCCCGTATTGACCGTGTAAAGGTCGGGTCCCCGTATTGACCGTATGAAGGTCGGGTCCCCGTATTGACCATGTAAAGGCCGGGTCCCCGTATTGACCGTGTAAAGGCCGGGTCCCCGTATTGACCGTGTAAAGGCCGGGTCCGGGTATTGACCGTGTAAAGGCCGGGTCCCCGTATTGACCGTGTAAAGGCCGGGTCCCCGTATTGACCGTGTAAAGGCCGGGTCCCCGTATTGACCGTGTAAAGGCCGGGTCCCCGTATTGACCGTGTAAAGGCCGGGTCCGGGTATTGACCGTGTAAAGGCCGGGTCCCCGTATTGACCGTGTAAAGGCCGGGTCCCCGTATTGACCGTGTAAAGGCCGGGTCCCCGTATTGACCGTGTAAAGGCCGGGTCCCCGTATTGACCGTATCAAGGCCGGGTCCCTGTAGTTGAGTATTTTTCTCATGGTTTCACACCAGTAGCTGTTGTGCGACAAATTCCAAGAATCAGGAGACCCACGGTGAGCAGAGGAAGAGGGGGAACCGAAGGCGGGGAAGTGATTTACAGAAGGGAGATCAGAGATGGGAGGAACTTTGATTCATCCGAACAATGACAGACGGGAAAAGACCCTCTGGTCTATCGGGCCTATCCCACACAATTGGCATACCTTGTGTATCACAATATATACACTCCCCACCCCACCCAAAACCATGGGATCTCCTGGGAGAGGTGAGAAACCAGATTATAAACCAAAGCCACTTTGGGGAAATAGTTCCCCGACCCCCTTAGACGATCGAAACTAGTCCAGGAGATCACTCTGCCCTGATAATTCTCTGCATTATCGTCCTTTTGCACGAGGTGATCTCCACCCCAGACAGAAACAGATCCGACTCTCGCTTGAAGGAATTCAGCGAATCACCGTCCACCCGCTCAAGACAGCAGCCTGTTCCAGAGGCCCACTATTCTCCGGGGGGAAAAGAACCGCCTCCTGACATCGAACCTCGATCTGGCCTCGTACAACTTAAAATTATCACCCGCATCCCCCCTCAAGGATTTATTTGGAACAAGTTGTCAACTGAAACACAATCTATTCCTTTCATCATCTTACAAACCACAATCAGATCACCCCTGCGTCTACACTTCTCTAAAGTGTAGAGTCCCACCTCCTTTAGCCTATCTTGATAACTAAGATGCTTTAAACTGGGAATTAGTCCAGTGAACCTCCTCTGCACCCTTTCCAAAGCCTCACTATCACCCACCATATGAGGAAATCAACTGAGGTCTGACCAAGGCCTTGTCCACCAGTAATTAATGGTAACTCACTGAAGGGATGGTGCAGTCTGCCCTGGAGAGGGTGAAATCTAGTATTACAGGACAGTGTAGAGGGAGCTTTACTCTGTATCTAACCCGTGCTGTACCTGTGCTGGGAGTGTTTGATGGGACAGTGTAGAGGGAGCTTTACTCTGTATCTAACCCTGTACCTGCCCTGGGAGTGTTTGATGGGACAGTGTAGAGGGAGCTTTACTCTGTATCTAACCCGTGCTGTACCTGTGCTGGGAGTGTTTGATGGGACAGTGTAGAGGGAGCTTTACTCTGTATCTAACCCTGTACCTGCCCTGGGAGTGTTTGATGGGACAGTGTAGAGGGAGCTTTACTCTGTATCTAACCCTGTACCTGCCCTGGGAGTGTTTGATGGGACAGTGTAGAGGGAGCTTTACTCTGTATCTAACCCTGTACCTGCCCTGGGAGTGTTTGATGGGACAGTGTAGAGGGAGCTTTACTCTGTATCTAACCCTGTACCTGCCCTGGGAGTGTTTGATGGGACAGTGTAGAGGGAGCTTTACTCTGTATCTAACCCTGTACCTGCCCTGGGAGTGTTTGACGGGACAGTGTAGAGGGAGCTTTACTCTGTATCTAACCCGTGCTGTACCTGCCCTGGGAGTGTTTGATGGGACAGTGTAGACGGAGCTTTACTCTGTATCTAACCCGTGCTGTACCTGCCCTGGGAGTGTTTGATGGGACAGTGTAGAGGGAGCTTTACTCTGTATCTAACCCGTGCTGTACCTGCCCTGGGAGTGTTTGATGGGACAGTGTAGAGGGAGCTTTACTCTGTATCTAACCCGTGCTGTACCTGCCCTGGGAGTGTTTGATGGGACAGTGTAGAGGGAGCTTTACTCTGTATCTAACCCTGTACCTGCCCTGGGAGTGTTTGATGGGACAGTGTAGAGGGAGCTTTACTCTGTATCTAACCCTGTACCTGCCCTGGGAGTGTTTGATGGGACAGTGTAGAGGGAGCTTTACTCTGTATCTAACCCTGTACCTGCCCTGGGAGTGTTTGATGGGACAGTGAAGCTGATTCGGATCGGTTTTTCCCCACCTCTTTTCTAGTCACTTCCCACCTGGTATCTCATCACAAGTGACAGAGGCAAGTCACACTGTACTTGGTACTTGGCTGGGCAGCTTGTTGTTATTAACAGATACAAGGCCTGGTGGTGTGTGTTAAAGAGGCACTTTCACATCCATCTCCAGTGTAACTCACTGCCCCAATAGATCAAACACAATTGCTCGTGTTTCTTTAAACTCACCTCATTGAGAACAAGCAAGAGGGAATGTCAGTCTGGGCTAGGTGTGGTTAGGCAGCCTTGACCCAGTTTATAGTGGGAGTAAGTGACAGCACAAAGCTGTCTCTTCACTGGGCCCTGCCAGGCTGGACTATAGTGAGAACAGTCCCCATTGGTACTGACTCTCCTCAGGCATGTTGATGGGGCCGAGGGGAGGGAGCTGCACTCTGCACCTGGCCTGTCCTTGATGCCAAAATTGGTAAAAGATTACCAAAGTTTCGCTGAGCGCAAAAAGTCGCCCGCATAACTCAGTATCCCGAATTCACGGAGTGTGCAGCAATGTCTTCAGCCCCTGGAGCAGAGGCAGGTGTGGGCCTGAAGTCTGGTTACACGTGTGCGTGTTTGTATCTGTCTGTCTGTCTGTCCCTGTGAGCATCGTCTGTCTCCCATTTCCCCCCCCCTCCCCCACTATCTCCACACCTCTCTTTATAGATCAACTTCCTGCTCTGTCTGTCGGCCAACCGGGCGTACGCTAAGGAAGCTACCGAAACCAAACTGTGCGAGGAGTTACGGGCGAAGGAGAGCCAGGAGCTGCGTCAGCTGGAGACTCGCCACTGAAAACGGGCCGGGACGTTCGATTTCTCACACGTTGGGTTTAAGACAACGTGCTCCAGTCAGGATTCTAGTCTACTGCTGTTCAACATTGGCATTCTGAACCTTAATGAACAGAGAACTTCACCTCTGAACTCGAGGTGAGGATTAGTCTCCCTGAGCAAGCTTTGGCCCAAGCCTGGCTGTTATTGTGTAGAAATTAAAATAACCTGTCCACCAATGGAGGCCTCTCAACTGCCTGATGCAGATTAAAATATTGTATCTTTGGAAGAAAATAAAGAAAGATTTGCATTTCTACAGCACTTTACATGACCTCAGGACATCCCAAAACACTTTATAGCCAATGAACTACTTTTTGAAGTGTAGTCACTGTTGTAATGTAGGAAAAGCGGCAAACAATTGGTGCACAGCAAGAACCCACAAACAGCAATGTGATAATGACCAGATAACCTGTTTGTGATGTTGGTTGAGGGATAAATATTGGCCAGGACACCGGGGAGAACTCCCCTGCTCATCTTTGAAATAGTGGCATGGAATCTTTGACGTCCGCCTGAGAGGGCAGATGGGGCCTCAGTTTGACATCTCATCCAAAAAAATGGCACCTCCCTCAGTACTGCACTGGAGAGTCAGCCTGATTTTGTGCTCAAGTCTCTGGAGTGGGACTCGAACCCACGACCGTCTGACTCAGACGAGAGAGAGAGAGAGAGAGAGAGAGAGAGAGAGAGAATGCTGCCCACTGAGCCATGGTGGACACGTCTGTCCAGCCCATATCTACTCATCCAATAGTCAGTTTGGGTATTTTGGAAACACAAGATTGGTTAATAACAAATGTTTTTTTTAAAAGAGTCCAAAGCAGGACCTATTCTATAACTCTTGGGGAGCTCCCCCTTAGGGTCACTCTCACCATCCTGTAAATAAATCCCAAAACACCGAGAGGCAGACACCCAGCATCGGTCATCCGGCAAAGGAGGTGATGGGATTCCAGTGGGAGAGCGCAGTGTTGGAAGAGAAGGTAACTAGGAACTACCAGTCAAATACTCCACTGTGGGAGAACAGCCGAGAGGTGTTAAAGGGGACCAATCAAACTAAAAAAGGAGATCCCAGGGGATATAGAAGTGAAAGAAGGCACGAGAGAGATAGAAATGTAACTGGGAACACTGGAGAGAAGTAAAATCAAAAGGAGACAAACAGGAGAAGTAAAAGGGGAACAGTCAAGAGGGGCATAATTCAGATAAAAGCAGGGAAGGGGTGTTTGCGGGGGAGGTTTGAGCGAGAATGCTGTGATACAAATTCGGGCCTGTCGCAATAGTTTCTTGGGTTCTGGGGTCAATCCCATAAGCAGTCTGAACCCTTCCCTTTTACCAGAGGTGAACCCCACCTGCCTGACCTGACCCCATGACCCACCATCCAGCTACTGCCACTATGCTGTGAGGGGTAGAGGGTGTGAGCATTGAGGGTGTAGGTTTTGGAAGAAAGATGTTGAGTATTAATTGTTTCTTTTAGTCTTACAAAAAAACTGCATGAGGTGCATTCTCCAGATTATTCAAATGCATTAAAAAAGGTGCATGACACAGATCATTAATTGCGGGGGATGAAAGAGGATTGAGAATGAAAGACAGGAATATGAGAGGGAGATACAAACAAATCTTTATTCAAAGAGCCTGCAGGCTAAAGTCATGACACAACTCAACAAAGTTAGTTTCATCTGCTCTCTCGGGCTGAGTCAGGCTGGAATAAAGAATGCTTGACACGTCCGACAAATGGGCAGCGTTAGTTTGGACCCATGTGGGTTCCCAAAGCGATACCTTTCCTCTGGAGGAAGTGAGTGGAGTTAAAGGAAAGTTGGGAGGTGTTCAAAAGAAGAATTTAACGTGATCCAGAACCACTTTATACCCCTAGGGGCAAGAGCTGAACTTGCCAAAAAAAGCAGCCGTGGACGACAAAAGAGGTAAGGAAAAACATAAAACTAAAAGAAAAATGTGAAAAATAGCTCCGATCCTGGTGACTGGGAGAGATACAAAGTACAGCAAAGGGTGACAAAACAGATAGTAAGAGCTACGAAAAGTAGTATGAAAAGAAACTTGAAAGGGATATCAAAATCAACACACAATATTATTACAATTACATTAGGGAAAAGAGGAATGTGGGCCCTTAAAAACTGATCATGGTTTTTTTTATTTGTTCATGGGATGTGGGCGTCGCTGGCGAGGCCGGCATTTATCACCCTTCCCTAATTGCCCTTGAGAAGGTGGTGGTGAGCCGCCTTCTTGAACCGCTACAGTCCGTGTGGTGAAGGTTCTCCCACAGTGCTGTTAGGAAGGGAGTTCCAGGATTTTGACCCAGCGACGATGAAGGAACGGCGATATATTTCCAAATCAGGATGGTGTGTGACTTGGAGGGGAACGTGCGGTTGGTTTTTTTCCCATGTGCCTGCTGCTCTTGTCCTTCCAGGTGGTAGAGGTCGCGGGTTTGGGAGGTACTGCAGTGCATCCTGTGGATGGTACACACTGCAGCCACTGTGCGCCAATGGTGAAGGGAGTGAATGTTTAGGGTGGTGGATGGGGTGCCAATCAAGCAGGCTGCTTTGTCCTGGATGGTGTCGAGCTTCTTGTGTTGTCGGAGCTGCACTCATCCAGGCAAGTGGAGAGTATTCCATCACACTCCTGAATTGTGCCTTGTAGATGGTGGAAAGGCTTTGGGGAGTCAGGAGGTGAGTCACTCGCCGCAGAATACCCAGCCTCTGACCTGCTTTTGTAGCCACAGTATTTATATGGCTGGTCCAGTTAAGTTTCTGGTCAATGGTGACCCCCAGGATGTTGATGGTGGGGGATTCGGCGATGGCAATGCTGTTGAATGTCAAGGGGAGGTGGTTAGACTCTCTCTTGTTGGAGATGGTCATTGCCTGGCACTTGTCTGGCGCGAAAGTTACTTGCCACTTATGAGCCCAAGCCTGGATGTTGTCCAGGTCTTGCTGCATGCGGGCTCGGACTGCTTCTTTATTTGAGGGGTTGCGAATGGAACTAAACACTGTGCAATCATCAGCGAACATCCTCATTTCTGTCCTTATGATGGAGGGAAGGTCATTGATGAAGCAGCTGAAGATGGTTGGGCCTAGGACACTGCCCTGAGGAACTCCTGCAGCAATGTCCTGGGGCTGAGATGATTGGCCTCCAACAACCACGACCATCTTCCTTTGTGCTAGGTATGACTCCAGCCACTGGAGAGTTTTCCCCCTGATTCCCATTGACTTCAATTTTACTCGGGCTCCTTGGTGCCACACTCGGTCAAATGCTGCCTTGATGTCAAGGGCAGTCACTCTCACCTCACCTCTGGAATTCAGTTCTTTTGTCCATGTTTGAACCAAGGCTGTAATGAGGTCTGGAGCCGAGTGGTCCTGGCGGAACCCAAACTGAGCATCGGTGAGCAGGTTATTGGTGAGTAAGTGCCGCTTGATAGCACTGTCGACGACACCTTCCATCACTTTGCTGCTGATGATTGAGAGTAGACTGATGGGGTGGTAATTGGCCGGATTGTATTCATCCTGCTTTTTGTGGACAGGACGTACCTGGGCAATTTTCCACATTGTCGGGTAGATGCCAGTGTTGTAGCTGTACTGGAACAGCTTGGCTCGAGGCGCAGCTCATTCTGGAGCACAAGTCTTCAGCACTACAGCTGGGATGTTGTTGGGGCCCATAGCCTTTGCTGTATCCAGTGCACTCAGCCGTTTCTTGATATCACGTGGAGTGAATCGAATTGGCTGAAGATTGGCTTCTGTGATTGTGGGGATATCGGGAGGAGGCTGAGATGGATCATCCACTCGGCACTTCTGGCTGAAGATGGTTGCAAACGCTTCAGCCTTGTCTTTTGCACTCGCGCTGGACTCTGCCATCATTGAGGATGGGGATGTTTACAGAGCCTCCTCCTCCAATTAGTTATTTAATTGTCCACCACCATTCACGACTGGATGTGGCAGGACTGCAGAGCTTTGATCTGATCCGTTGGTTGTGGAATCGCTTAGCTCTGTCTATAGCATGTTGCTTCCACTGTTTAGCATGCATATAGTCCTGAATTGTAGCTTCACCAGGCTGGCACCTCATTTTTAGGTACGTCTGGTGCTGCTCCTGGCATGCTCTTCTACACTCCTCATTGAACCAGGGTTGATCCCCTGGCTTGTTGGTAAAGGTAGAGTGAGGAATATGCCGGGCCATGAGGTTACAGATTGTCCTGGAATACAATTCTGCTGCTGCTGATGGCCCACAACGCCTCATGGGTGCCCAGTTTTGAGCTGCTAGATCTGTTCTGAATCTATCCCATTTAGCACAGTGGTAGTGCCACACAACACGTTGGATGGTGTCCTCAGTGTGAAGACAGGACTTCATCTCCACGAGGACTGTGCGGTGGCCACTCCTACCAATACTGTCATGGACAGATGCATCTGCGACAGGTAGATTGGTGAGGACGAGGTCAAGTGCGTTCTTCCCTCGTGTTGGTTCGCTCACCACCTGCCGCAGGCCCAGTCTGGCAGCTATGTCCTTCAGGACTCGGCCAGCTCGGTCAGTAGTGGTGCTACCGAGCCACTTTTGTTGATGGACATTGAAGTCCCCCACCCAGAGTACATTCTGTGCCCTTGCTACCCTCAGTGCTTCCTCCAAGTGGTGCTCAACATGGAGGAGGACTGATTCCTCAGCTGAGGGAGGACGGTAGGTGGTAATCAGCAGGAGGTTTCCGTGCCCATGTTTGACCTGATGCCATGAGATTTCATGGGATCCGGAGTCAAAGTTGAGGACTCCCAGGGCCACTCCCTCCTGACTGTATATCACTGTACCACCACCTCTGGTGGGTCTGTCCTGCCGGTGGGACAGGACATACCCAGGGATGGTGATGGAAGAGTCTGGGACGTTGGCTGAAAGGTATGATTCTGTGAGTATGGCTATGTCAGGCTGTTGCTTGACTAGTCTGGGGGACAGCTCGCCCAATTTTGGCACAAGTCCCCAGATGTTAGTGAGGAGTATTTTGCAGGGTTGACCGGGCTTGGTTTGCCTTTGTCGTGTCCGGTGCCTGGTGGTCTGATGCTTGGTGGTCCGTCCGGTTTTATTCTCATTATGACTTTTTTTTTTAATCGAGATTTTACAACTGAGTGGCTTACTCGGCCATTTCAGAGGGCAATTAAGAATCAACCACATTGCTGTGGGTCTGGAGTCACATATAGGCCCAGACCGGGTAAGGACGTCAGGTTTCCTTCCCGAAAAACATTAGTGAACCAGATGGGTTTTTACAACAATCTGGTAGTTCAATGGCCACCATTACTGATACTAGTTTTTTTTTAATTCCAGATTTTATTTAGTTAATTGAATTTAAATCCCCTAGCTGCTGTGGTGGGATTTGAACTCATGACTCTGGATTATTAGTCCAGGCCTCTGGATTACTCATCCAGTAACATAATCACTATGCTACCATACCCTAATATTGTAAATGAAAATAAGCAAATGGTGGACATGTTAAATAATTACTCTGCGTCAGTATTTATAGTAGAGGAAGAGGAGAGCACACCAGACACCCCAAGGAAACTAATTTTGAATCAGGAACGGGGACTCGGCAGAATTAATGTAAGCAAATTAACAGTAATGAAAATAATAGCACTAAAGAGTGACAAATCCCCAGGACCAGATGGTTTCCATCCCAAGATTTAAAGGAAGTAGATGATAATATTGCAGATGCCCTAACTATAGTCTTTCAAAGCTCTCTCAATTCAGGAACCGTTCTTTTAGATTGGAAAATTGTACATGTCACTCCTATTTAAGAAAGGAGAGAGAGGGAAACCAGGAAATTATAGACCAGTTAGCCGAACATCTGTTGTGGGGAAATTACTAGAGTCTATAATTAAGGATTGGGTGACTGAACACCTTGAAAATTTTCAGTTAATCAGAGAGAGCCAGCATGGATTTGTAAAGGATCGAACCTGATTGAATTTTTTGAAGAGGTGACTAAAGTAGTGGACAGGGGCATGTCTATGGATGTTGTTTTTATGGACTTCCAGAAGTCATTCGATAAAATCCCTCAGGAGACTGTTAGATAAAGTTGGAGCTCATGGAATTGAGGGCAAATTATTGACCTGATTAGGAAATTGGCTGAGCGGCAGGAGACAGAGTAGGGATAATGGGCAGGTACTCACATTGGCAGGATGTGACTAGTGGTGACCTACAGGGATCTGTGTCGGGGCCTCAACTATTCACTGCATTTATTAACCACGGGATAGAGAGCCACATGTCCAAGTTTGCCGATGACACAAAGATAGGCAGCATTGTAAGCAGTGTAGATGGAAGTATAAAATTACAGAGATATTAATAGAAACCCGTGATATCTGAAAAGGATAGATCAGAGTACTTTCTAAATAGTGATAAGTTCAAAACAGTGGAGGTCCAAAGAGACCTTGGGGTCCATGTACATTGATCATTAAAATGTCATGGACAGGTACAGAAAATAACTAAAAAGGCTAATGGAATGCTGGCCTTTATATCTAGAGGACGAGAATACAAGGGGGTAGAAGTTATGCTACAGCTATACAAAGCCCTGGTTAGACCGCACCTGGAGTACTGTGCTCAGTTCTGGGCACCGCACCTTAGGGAGGATATATTGGCCTTGGAGGGAGTGCAGCATAGATTTACTAGAATGATACCTGGACTCCAAGTGTTAAATTATGAGAGATTACACAAACTAGGGTTGTATTCCCTGGAATTTAGAATTAAGGGGTGATTTGATTGAAGTTTAAGATATTAAGGGGAAACTGATAGGGTAGATAGAGAGAAACTATTTCCGCTGGTTGGGGAGTCTAGGAGTAGGGGACATCGGCTAAAAATTAGAGCCAGGACTTTCCGGAGTGAAGTTAGGAAACACTTCTACACACAAAGGGTGGTAGAAGTTTGGAACTCTCTTCCGCAAACAGCAGTTGATACTAGCTCAATTGTTAATTTTAAATCTGAGATTGATAATACCTTTGGTTAACAAAAATCTAAGGGATATGGGGCTAAGGCGAGTATATGGAGCTAGTCACAAATCAGCCATGATATCATAGGAACAGGAGTAGGCCATTCAGCCCCTCGTGCCTGCTCCACCATTTGATAAGATCATGGCTGATCTGTGACCTATCTCCATATACCTGCCTTTGGTCCATATCCCTTAATACCTTTGGTTGCCAAAAAGCTATCTATCTCAGATTTAAATTTAGCAATTGAGCTAATATCAATTGCCATTTGCAGAAGAGAGTTCCAAACTTCTACCACCCTTTGTGTGTAGAAATATTTTCTATTCTCACTCTTGAAAGGCCTGGCTCTAATTTTTAGACTGTGCCCCCTACTCCTAAAATCCCCAACCAGCAGAAATAGTTTCTCTATCCACTCACTGTTCCCCTTAATATCTTATAAACTTCGATCTGATCACCCCTTAACCTTCAATGGTGGAACAGGCTCAAGGGGCTAAATGGTCTATTCCTGTTCCTATGTTCAAAGTTCAGCCAGACGGAGGATGGGGACAGGTTGGGCCGATGACCAAGAAAGAAAGTTACGGCACAGAAGGAAGCCATTCAGCCTGTCGTGACCGTGCCAGCCGAAAGAGCCTAATCCCACTTTCTAGCACTTTTTCCTCAGCCAGGAATTCCCCATCACCATGGTTGACAGGGACCCTCAGCTGGGTCACTCCCATTTTCTGTTTCTGTCCTCCACCCTTTCTCAGAACCAATGATGGGGTCCCCCTTGTCCTCACCTTTAACCTCACCAGCCTCTGCATTCAATAGATTATCTCCTGACGTCTGATCTTCCACAGGTGCTGCCGGATCTACTGAACATTTCCAGCTTTCGCTGGTTTTGTTTTATGACATGAACCTGCCATGTGAGATGGGATGGTGAAGAAAAAAAGAGAAACTATGAGATTAATATTGCACAATATGATGTGCTGGGAGGGAAACAGTTATCAATTTAAGAGAAAAATTGACTGCAGGGTGTGTCTAACAAATTGATAACCTCAAAACGGGAACAAAATGCCCCATTGTTAGGGAATTCAGAATTCACTTTTCACAAAAAATCCTGTCAGCAGGTTTTGACCATTGAGAAACAGCTGGGAACTAGCCTGAAAAACAAGACAGAACAAAAATTGTAATTCTCAACTCAAAATTGGGCAGTGATGAACAATCTCTCCTGATTTAATCTGGTCAGAAATCAGCTCAATGAAAGTGGGAATCTTGGAATACACAAGACTGAGTGAGTAACAAGGAAAATATTTAACTGCACACACTGAGAGAAGATCCATATTCCCACCATCTTAGTGCAGCCCCTGGAATAGCAGATCGCCCCCACTCTCATTAAGTGGCTTATGATGTTCTCCCTTATTGCTGTGAGTTGAGCATTTTCCCCCTTACACCTGAACTCTCCCCTCTGACACCTTGGAGGGAATTCTTTATTTTGTGTGATTCTTGAACATTGCACAAATAGTCAAGCAAAGAAAGCGTAGTTTCATTAATCAAAAGTAATTATTTAATGATGTTATCATTCATGAAGCAAAATCAAACCATACACATGACTCTCCTCCATAAAATCCAGTTATATATTAATAATTCACAACATTATTATGTAATGACAACAATTCATACACACATCAGGCAAATCATTAATACAAATACAACCTTTAAACCAAGGCTTTTGCTCATGGGGCCTGAATGTTGATCAGCTCTTCAGTACTCGAGGTCCTCCTCTTCTCGTGTGATGTTCGACTGCAGTGTGCGTTCCTTGTGACTGCCGAGTGGTGAAGAGACTGTTCTTCTCTCAAAGTCTTCTTTGTATATTGTTTTTAACCAACAGGGCGTGGGATTGGGGGGGGGGTCATTCTTTTTGTCCAATCACTGCCTGTTGCTTCGCCTCAATCATTAACATACCACAATGATTGACAGTTGAGGCTTTGATCATGTGACTGGAGACCCTTTGATGTGGAAAAGACCATGTGCTCGAACGATGGGTTGTAAAAGGCCCCTTTACTCTCTCTGTTTATGGCCTTTCATGTAGAGATAGCCCCTTATATTTCTACACCCAGACATTCTTAATGGAACATAGGAACAGGAGGAGGCCATTCAGCCCCTCGTGCCTGCTCCGCCATTTGATAAGATCATGGCTGATCTGTGATCTAGCTCCATATACCTGCCTTTGGCCCATATCCCTTAATACCTTTGGTTGCCAAAAAGCTATATCTCAGATTTAAATTTAGCAATTGAGCTAGTATCAATTGCCGTTTGCGGAAGAGAGTTCCAAACTTCTACCACCCTTTGTGTGCAGAAATATTTTCTATTCTCGCTCCTGAAAGGTCTGGCTCTAATTTTTAGACTGTGCCCCCTACTCCTAGAATCCCCAACCAGCGGAAATAGTTTCTCTCTATCCACCCTATCTGTTCCCCTTAATATCTTATAAACTTCGATCAGATCATCCCTTAACCTTCGAAAAACTCCAGAGAATAGAATCATAGAAGTTTACAACATGGAAACAGGCCCTTTGGCCCAACATGTCCATGTCGCCCAGTTTATACCACTAAGCTAGTCCCAATTGCCTGCACTTATAGAATTATAGAAGTACAACCCCAATTTGTGCAATCTCTCCTCGTAACTTAACCCTTGAAGTCCAGGTATCATTCCAGTAAACCTACGCTGCACTCCCTCCAA